>NW_011336115.1:59811-68583 GCF_000735185.1 Notothenia coriiceps
GTCATTTTGTCCGACTTGCTCTGGAGGCTCGCTCACATGAGACGTTGAAATGCACCTTAAAGTTGAAGAAGAAGCCGACTCCAAGCTGTCCGACTTCACGCGAGCTTTTTGAGACCTCCCCCGGCTGCGATCGGCTATTCTCGTCTACTTTCGAGGCGAACCGCAGCTCGTCTCAAACAAGCCTAATGACTAACCATCATGCAACGTAGCCTACTTGCAAGACGGCGATCGCATTTGCGCAGGTCTGAGTCGGTCTCGCTTGTCTCAAACAAGCCTCATATGTTCGGCTGGCAGAGGGTGTGGCCATAGCTCTGGGCGTGGCTACTGGGTATCCATAGTCACGATACCCAGGAAGAAAACATAGGAAAATGAGAAATCTCCAACGAGGCGTTTTCATGGATGTATAATAAGAACTGGATACAGCGTGGGAGGCGGGGCCTCATTCATTCCTATGAGAGTTGCTTATTAGCGCATGATGATAAAATGGCCCAACTTTCGAGAGAGCGAAACGTCACAGATTACCCGGCATGCCTGAGAACTACCCGTATGTGCGCTCATAGCGCATGCGCAACTTTAACCATGCCCCCAAAATGCTCGTTCACATCAAGCACGTCAATTTGCGTACACGTAACAGCACCGCGCGTTCATGACAGCATGGCACTGGATTGTTATATGATGGAGTTTGATATTAACGAGGCGGCAGTTAGCAGCTAGCGGCTAGCTAGTAATTAGGTCTTAGTAGCTCTGTACGTGTTTTCTTTTCCTTATGACTGTTGAAAGTAAACATATTTATTCTATATTTCCTTCTATATGTGGATTTGAATGTATGTCACAGTCCTCTGTTTATTTATTGTTAAGAAACGCAACACATGGTTTTCAACAGTGGAACGATTTATGTGAATGTCAACAGCAACATCCCAAGCTTCTTTCTAGCCAATATTCATTATGTTGTATCTGTACCTTCAACTGCAACTGACCAATTTGGTGTATTTTGTTCGCAAATCTGTGTTCAACATACTACTTGGAGTACGCTTAACAAGTCTGTACTGAACATGGACACGCAAAACTCTCAACAGGTCAGTTTTTTTTTCATATCTGATACCAAATGTTGCTGAAATATTGCCACACTGGAGATGTATAGTGTATGTAGTTAAGGGTTTAGTTATTGTACATTTCAATTGTGTTATTTATGTTAAATGTATGATGTATTCAAAGTGTTCAATGTGTTAAATGTATTCAATGTATTCAATATATTAAAATAACTACCCAAACATTATATTTGTTAAATGTTCATTGTTCATTGTACAGTATATGTAAGTTATTTATATGTATGTAAGTGTTGTCTCGTGTGTATGTATTGTTTGTGATCGTTGTTGTGCCCTCACTCGTGGCCTGCACCTTGACGTGGTGAGTGGGCTTTAAATTAAGACAGGCCATTTTTGTTTGAAATATCATGCTAACAAACCTGCAATTACGGAATTGAATGATAGTGGTTAAATATGTTCATGTCTTGCTGACATTATTTGTTATCCTTTTCCAGATAGCCTCTCAGATAGATTCCTGTTTCATCTGTTGGTTTGCCACTGTCCAGTGTCTGCCAGCTTGCTCCCTCTCAGAAAAGTGCCATCTTCTGTCAACAGGAAGAACTGTTGAACACTTGTCACTATATGAAGCTCAGCGCAAGTTCTTTCAGGAAGACTGGGTATGTATACATTCACTCCGCAGCTGCTTATAATCAGCTCATCACGGGCGCTGTCTTTAACCTATTACATTCACCTCATTCTCCAGCAGCCAATCACCGTGCTGCAGCCAAACTTTAAAATGGTTCTCCTCTCTCCTGCAGTCAGCTGTGATTGCAGGTGTTCATGCTGCCGCCCGCCTCCTCTCCACCCACC
Organism: Notothenia coriiceps; assembly: GCF_000735185.1. Classification (NCBI taxonomy): domain Eukaryota; kingdom Metazoa; phylum Chordata; class Actinopteri; order Perciformes; family Nototheniidae; genus Notothenia; species Notothenia coriiceps. The sequence goes on from NW_011336115.1 coordinate 61,707, forward strand.
TCCGTTCATCATATCCAGAGCCAGGAGAGTTAATCCAAAGACCTCATTACACCTCCTCTTCATCCCATCTCCTCATGAAATCCAGATCTTCAGCATCATCATCACCAGTGTCTAGACCCCGGGGGGTTCCCTATATGCTCACGGCTTTTCCCCCTTTAGATATAAGATTTCAGGATCAGGGTCTAATCGCCAAAGACTTAACATTTATCATATGACATGTGTCAATAAATGTTCCTTAAACAAAATGAAGTCTCTCCTGATTGAACTGTCTGGACCCCATACTCAAAAAAAATTCAAACCATGAAATGCCTTCAGAGGGCTTTCCTGTTGATCATGTTTGGTGGATTTTTTAATATAATAATTGCAATCAATATTATATATATTACCTTCTTAATCTATATAAATTGTTTTATTTACATTTGTTGTCACTATTTGTTCCACCTATGCCAGCATCAGAGGTATACATGTGGTAACTGTGTTAATCTCTTTTAGGTTTCATTTCTTATTTTTGTGAATTTTCCTATATAAAATGCTGATTTCTACCTGAAATGCCTTATGTATTTTTAATTACATTTTCGTAGAGCTTTGACTTTTTCAGCTGGAATAAATATTATAACTCTACATGGTTTTGTTCAGCATTGCCAGCTTCACTGTTGAGCTTTATGTTGTGCCCAGCATCTCCTGTGCTCTGAAATCAAAATTGGTATAAGCATAAAACAACACTAAAATATAACACTACACGACATACTTGTAATTAATTGACACACAGTTTGTACACAAAGGGTGTAACTCTGATTTAATGGTGTTTATAGCAATACAACACAAGCTATAAATAGTATATATATATATATACAAGGCAATAAGATTAATACAAACTGTTAATTTGATCAATATTGACACATATTAATAGATTTGATATATAGATGACGACTTCACTCGGACATATCATATGGATAGTACTATTTAATCTGGTCAAATCGTGTTGTGACCCACATAGGCTTCACTTCATATTCCAAGGGACGAAACTACTTTATACTGATCGCTAATCTACATCTGCACGATCAACGTGAACCGCTGTGTCGGTCCCGTGGGTTAGATGGCGTCACAATGCAGAGGGAAACTCTGACTCTATCCCAGCATAACGTTATTATAGCACATTTTTACAACTTGAGGAATGCAACTTTTTAATAAGGGCTATACAAGTGGTTCATACTGGGTAGTTTATTTAGTTTAAAAAAAATTATCCAACGATTTACCAGACCATTCTTTCTCTTCTTGGCCAGGCACCAAACGGAAGTGTTAGGTACCGCCGTTTGGGCCCAGCACGAATATTTTCATATGAGTCCGGCGCACTTCCTGGGGCTTGATGGTCACCCCGAACACGACATACCGACTACCCCGACTCCACGAGGTCAAGATTGCCCCTCCAGTTGCAGATACTTGACCGGCCAATCGATCAATACAACGAGCCCTCACTCACTAACCATGCAAAAAGATGCGATAAATGCACATATTAAATACCTTAAAATATGCATACACGAGGATGTCGGATCCAGATATGCGGGCAGGCCGCGTGGACACAGCAACCAGTGCGAAAGCCATAGGAAACGACCAAGGTGAACTTGATAAGTCATCAAGTCACATAGTTAACGTGCGTGACTCAGCTGTAAACACAGTTCAATCCCACAGACCAAACGCCACGTTTTCCGGGTAAAGTCCTACACGTTTTCCGTTGGCCGGTTGCCGGTTGAAACTACCGGAAAATGCTCACGTTTTTGAATGTGGATTTAAAAACATGAGGAAGAGTGATATGAAAATCGTTAGATGTCAGTAACAGATCTATGGTAAAACAGAGTAAACGAGTTGACCCTGTATGAACAGCTTGCGTATAGCTTCTCTATATTATACTCAACATTCGTTCTTCAAGTTGTAATTCAGTAGGAATGTGCGGTCGCAAACGTTAGCTGCGAGTTATTTCCCTCTCCATGGTACGAACGCGCATCCGACCCACGGGACCGCGCCGCTGTCCATGCATTCATCGTTACGTGTCCGACCAATCATAGAACACACTGTGCTCACAGGAGGAACTTGCCTTCTTAGAAAGCATTGGATTACAACGAGCCCCGATAACGTATAGAAGTGAACTATTCTGAGGATTACACGTAGGGTTTACAGTTACATCTGTCTGGACGACAACCAATGTGAGTTGCGTTGATCTTTAAGCAGTGGATGACAATAAGAAGCGGACCTATCGTCTGACTGTCAGCGCAACTACAGGATGCCGTGTTAGAATCAATGATATATTACAGCACGGTGTCGGCTGCAGCGAACCAATCCAGACTTCCTGCGCGACTATGCATTCAATCGGGACACAGTTAAATGTTGGACGCGGACAAAATAAATGCTGTGTGTTCAGTCCGCAACTGTGCGGACACCGTCAGCTACTACACACAACACAAGGTCGCTGTAGCTATCTCACACAAACACACGCTTCAATCAAGTTGCATAATGCGTATTGAGCTACGTTTATGTATCAACTCTGTGAATCTGCCTAATTATGGTTAATTCGTTCAATGACCACATAACACAACACTGCATACTGACAAACTGACATGGATGTTAGATTTATTAACATATTTATCAAAAATAAATTCAACCTTACATAAGTGGTGGAACGCGTACCGCGTCTCAACCACTAAACCAGTGGATTTAACTCATATCCGCGAGAGAGAAAGTCATACATGGGTACACGACACGTAAGACACGGTTTCTGATGGAAAAGTGCCAACGTAAGCAGTACGTGGATGTCACTTTCTACCATATCCTCAGCCGAGATAAAGTCGGCACCATTTGTAAAGCAAAATACTTGATAGCATGGTAAATCATTCCACACCAACTTAAAACAGTATCAATTTAAGAGCTGCATTGAAAATCTCAGTCAGGCAGGCTACTATTCTCGCCCCAACTCTTACTCATTCAGAAAATAGAACGACCATTAAGAGAATAATGAGTCATTTTACTTTTATGCCAGAAGCTGCTAGTGTCGATTAGTATTAAGCACCTCAATCTGTATAGGAAGATATTAAGGGGGGACAAAATACACGAGAAAGGTTACGTGGTCATAATTACAGAGCCCTTTCCATCTAAGAAATTGAGGAAGTAACAGTAAGTCCTTTGACGCCAGAAGTGGAATGCTCTAATATGCGACTATCTGTTATATCAGAGAAACAGAACAGTATGAAGGGGAATTGCCGAAAGAAGCAAAGGATCTAGAGCAGTACCCAGTAGAAGACCAAGCACGTTTGAGGTACAGGATGACATACCCGAAAGTGGTTGCAATCTACAAGCGGAGTCTGGCACAGCAAAGATATTGTGGAGTGCCGAGCTTCCACAGAGGGATTTCAATATCAGAAGCGACTAACGTCACCAGCAGAGAAGATGCCGACCGAGACCGGCAAGCATCTTGTTCACAATACACTAGAAACTCGAACAGCCCCTCCAGCTCACCTTCCTAAATGCCACTGCGCTGTTGATCTTTCGCAGAGGGGCCACTCCATGGCATCCTGCAGTCCACTGTCCGACATATTATGTCAAAACGCACCTTTACCAGATTGTTTCCAATGGAAGAAAGTGGCTGAACACGTTATGCTGATACTGCATTTTGCACTATTCCATGTAGAAAGTTTAACATAGGGTGGTGTTAGTGCACATGCGATAAGAAGCACTAAAATCACACAAATGCAGCTGTACAAATTGAAAAGTGAGTGAGACATTGAAATAATAAGCACCACAATATTCTTCAAATCGACATTGCATCCCACAGCATAGGACATCATGAATATGATACGCACATACATGCTCATCGAGTTATTGCGCCGTTAGTAGCGACAGGATATCTGAGTCTCCACGATTGCTAATGAGAGGCAACTGGCAAGCTATTGCCAATATACTAATAACATTTGGACATCATGAGTTACTTGTGTCAGATCCAGATTCCAACCGCTCAGTGTGCGTTGGGACCTGTGGAGTCAAGATAGACCGTGGAAAGCTGGCCTATGAATGAGGAATTCAGACACTGTAAAGAAAGACCTGGCCTATACACTCTACTCTAACGTTAAACAACTCAACGCAAAGAATATACGGTGAATTCGAGAGACACAGAGTGAGATAACAGAACCCACCATCAGGATAGGCCGAATAATGTAACTTTGTTATCAATAGTTAGTTAGTGCTTTAGAAGCAGCTTATATTGATCTTGCAACTCCTATAAGTATATTACACTACTCGTTAGTTCTGTACTCACAGTTAACTTAAACAACGTTAGTAATTGCTGATCTTTGCACATCCCTTTCAAGATTTCAACGAGTTTTCTGAAGTGTCAGTTGACATATCATATACTAAAACTACGGTTGCAGTTATGCAATGAATGAAAACATTGGGTCACAGGTTCCTCAACAGTGCGCCCATTACAATGACATCTATCAAGTATGTGTGTCACCGCAGTCACGCCTGTTTAAATCTGTCCAATTCTGCCATAGTTTCTTCGATACATATCTACCAGAGGTCGGGACCAAGTCACTTGTTTGCAAGTCACAACGTTCAGTCTCAAGTTCGTTGCCTTCACAGTCCCGAGTCACAGCCCGGAGTCAGAGGACAGGCAAAGTCCGGCGGTCAAGTCCCAAGTCAAGACCCGACAAGTCTGCAAGTCGAGTCCCGGAAGTCCGCTTACCGTTTGAGTTTTCGCAGGTCCTGTTGTGTATGATACAGTGTCTTTATAATACACACACCTATTGCATGCAAAATCCACTTTACTTCTACGTCTCTTCTACGCTAACTCTACATCCATGACATGTGTCCCCCTTCTCATTGTGCATCTGCGTCTAAATCGACATCGTGGCTCCCCTCTTTCATCACATGTCTCCTTCTTCTTAGAACCTATCTAATATTGTGTTGCCCTCTATACATCAAGGATCTCCATCTATCAACATGTGTCCCCTCTTCTTCAAGTCTTCTTCTACATTGCGACATGTGGTCCCCTTTCAACTCCATCATCTTGTTCTATCATACTCTCATACATTACAAAAAGTTCCCTCTCTATCTACCGATAATGCGTCTCTTTCTTACAATCACACTTATTGCGTAGTCACCCTCTCTTCCATGTCTCTTCTACATCAACATGGTCCCTCTTCTTCCATGTCTCTTCTACATCAACATTGTGTCCCCTCTTCTTCATGTCTCCTTCTATGTACATCAACTCTGTGACCCCTTCTCTTTCTTAATATATGCTCATCATAAAATCAACAGTGTTACTCCCCGTCTCTCCATGTGTCTCCCATATACAATCAACAGTGTCCCCTCTGCTTTCATATACTTCTTCTCATACATCAACAATGTGTCTCACCCTCTTCGTTCATTGTCTCTTCTACTCAACATGGGTTTGTCCCCTTATTCCTACTAGTGTCTCTTCTACACTTCAACATGTGCATCCCCATCGTGTGGACACGAGACTCCTGATAATAGCTTCAGAGTTATCAACCATGGATTTTGCTCTCTTTTTTGCACTCCCATTTCTATAAAAACCGTCTGAAAATGAGCTGATTGCATAAAGAATTCTGAGATTCACGTCTGATGATGTCTATGACCGATGTGTTGTCTTGTGCTAACTCATTAGCAATCACCATACACACCAAGGTAACCCCCCCCCCCTTATCACTGAATCTCCTCCGTAGAGCACCTTGAGTTCTTTGTAACCAAATCTGCTTCTCAGAGGGTCTTGATGGGGAGGGGGTCCTTACTTTGTTTGCGATCTAAAGTACATAGACATGAGAATACAGCACCGTTTGGTAGCTCTCCGATAGGGGCTGAATAGCATGTGGGGTAGTGTTGATGATGTAATTGCTGCAGGATGAACTGGTTTGGTGTTTGGACTGCCAAAGACACTTCAAGCATTTCTGTATTATCTGGACCTGTGATATGTTGCATGATAAACTGATGCATTAAGTAGGTATATCTTTAAAGTTCATGTCCATCAAGTACTAAAACAGATTTAATCTAACTCCTCTATATGAAAGACCCTGGCTCGTCGTTGTGAATAGATAGACTCCTCATCTGCAGAAGTCTGCAATTTCAATTTTGACTTTCATATTCATGATTACAATAAATCTACTGCCTGCAAACAAATGTGCAATGAATAGGAATTGTCAAGATCTAGACAAAACACTGTGTGAGATATATTTCAGTTCTGTGATGCATGCTGTGTGTCGAAATGTCAAGAAGTGTCAGCATAACTTTGTTGTTTTTCAGCTTTTCTCTCGTAGTCCAGGATATGTGATTATATTCAAATGAAAAGATAATACTCAGTATGTGAAGAGAGATGCACGTCTACGTGTAGGTGTGACATGGAGAACTAGGTTATTAGAAGAGTACGTAGCACCAGTCATATGTGAGCCTCGGACCAACGAGAGATCATGGAGAAATATGAAGAGCTGCGTATTAGTGATCGCATGGGATGAATCTTATATGCGTCGCGAAAACAACAATGCGTTGGGCGCCTCGATGGCTATTCGAATCAGCACGCTGCAGTTTATTAAGCATGTCTCTGAGGAGGTGACGCGCGTTCACTGCGTGTGATGCGAGATTAACTTAGACGTGAGCCTACTGCGCGCTCTTGAGTATTGCCTGAGATCGGCTGGAGACGCGCAGAGAGGTGAGAGTGTGAAGGTTGTGATCTGTGTGTGGATGAGTTCTGAGATGAGCATGACCAATGAACAGAGTTGTTGCTTTTCTATTCAGGGCCCTCTATGCTGCGATTGTGTGTGTGTGATTACAAAGATCAAATTGCCAAAAGTCTCGTCAGTCATTTGTGCTGACGTAGTGG
>NW_011336115.1:68628-76663 GCF_000735185.1 Notothenia coriiceps
ATAAATTGCCCCACGGTCAGCCGGGGTTTATATATATGTCCACGTCGGTTTATATCTGCGACGTTCGCTTCCTGTTTGGTCTGGGCCGGCTCAACGGTCAGTCTCACATCCACGTTCTTTCATTTATCTTCTTCCCACATTCCCACAACAATATACATAAAGAAATGGCATATTTTGGACATAGTAATGGTGTTATAATCATGATTAATTAATTTTTTAAGCCTGTTGATTAATCTGATTAAAAATTGTGTAATCATTTTACAGCCCTAAAATATACACAACCTTGAAATTATTAAAGTGTATCAACTAGAAATTGTTAAAAATACTTAAAACTGGCTTATTAGTAGACAAAGGAACATAACGAATAATTTGTACATGGTGATTTAATCTAAGTTTTCATGTGAATCGTTCTTAAATTGCAGATACAAGGGACCAAAAACCTTAAGAGGACCGTAAAATGAATTTGAATTAGATGTATGCATTAAGACTTTCTTTCTAGTGATTCCGAGCAAAAACCTGTGAGATCAATTTTAATAATGCGTATGGAACATAATTAGTTTAGATCACTTGAATTTAAAATGCATTTTTCATCACATTTCTTTTCCACGTCTTACACCACTAAATGTCCATATAGTGATGGTATTGGTCTCTGTAGCCGCTCTCACCTTTCATAGTGACCAGGCTGGGGTTCGGCAGCAGGGGCAAGGTGAGGAGAAACAGAAAATACACCACCGACAGACCATTGTAGCGGAATGAAGACGCTGAGGGGCAGAGGAAAGAGCGCAAACACTTCATCTGTTTAATAGAACTGGTTTTAGTTACTGTACTTCAATTTTTGTATTCTTCGAAACAGGTCACATTAACCATCAAAACTAGAAAACAAAGCGGCAAATGTGATTGCAACCTGCTTCATGCCTAATTTGTAATGTTTGAACCAATACAAATGTATTCTTAAATGAAATAGCCACAGCTCATCTAAACCATGAATTGCTAAAAAAAAAACATGGAATACAGAAACCAGTGCCAATTGAGATTTTTTAACAATTACCAAAAATTACATATCTTAATTTATTTTTATATTCCATGTTTTATTATTAATCTGTATCTGTTAAGTAGCTTGTAATTTAGGTTATTAAATAAATGTAATTTAAATGAAAAGTAGAATATCTGCCTGTGGTGAAAAGTACGTCAATGTATATTACATTACATGTTAGACGCTTTTATCCAAAGCGACTTACATACTCAATACTGTGGACAATCCCCACAGGAGCAATTTGGGGTGAAGTGTCTTGCCCAGGGACACAACGACATGCTGACTGCAGTGGGGTTTGAACCTGTGACCCCCTGATCCCACCACCAAGGCTCTATCCACTGCGCCACACGCCTATACTCTTGTATATAAATCAAGAGTAAATGTACATAGTTGCTTTCAAGCTCTGGATTTTCAGATTGTTCTCATTATGAAATAATAAGCTTTGTCAGTCTCTGTGTGACTCTTTGTCTGGTAAATAAGACACTGGGTTAAACAAGTTTATATGAAATAATAATGTGTGAAATTGCCTTATATCCGTATTTGTTATGCAGTTTCACTTTGCAAGATACCTATTTAAGTTATGTTTTATTTTGCTCTGTATCACATATTTCCTGTTATTCACTAATGAAAGAAGACATTCACGGCAGTAGCATATAACTTGTTTGACGGCTGAAAAACATTTTGACCATCAGCAGATCAAATTTAAATCTTAAATGTGTGAATTCATCACACATTTTGTGAGGTTAAGCATCTCCTTTGCTGCGCATAGCGGCATGCTTGATTTCATAGATTACCACAAATAGTGCCTGGAAAACAGTAATCCCTAAAACTGAATCATTTTTTTCCCGTTTCATTTCCCTTAGAACTGGACAAACAAAAGGTCAACCATCTGCAACAATAAGCACACATTTACTTGCTTTACTACAATAACTCGTACTCATCTATATGCTGCCTTTTAATACAACCCGTTTTCACTAAAGTAATGAATTCTAAACAGTATATGAAAATTAACATAATGTTTATACTATAAAGAAATAATATCCACCACAAAAAGCAGCTTAGTTTGCATTTCATCACTTGAAACCTAACGACAACTCTAACTGGATCTCAGGATCAGAAATGGCAGCAGACTTACCATTTTGTAGACCTTAGCCTAAAATGACCTATTTTCCCCTAGCTAAAATCTGAATAGGGACTAGAAGACAAGAAATGCATTTTTTTCAGTTTACATGCACGTGAATAAAACAGACTCACCAGCCAGAAGGAGCAGTGGCAGTAATAAGTTATAGAGCATCCCCACCACGAGGTCCCCTGCCATGTCTCTTCCTTTGTGTCAGAGACACAGCTCCTTCAAGTACGATTAGCAATGTGGAGGGAAACTCCAACCTGCTCACACATCTCTCAGAAGAACATCTGGGAAGCTTTGGTCAAAGCATCTTGCAATAGACCAGTAAAGATGCAGAAAATATAGAAGTGTCCAACAAACTGCAACAAGACAGAGATGAGGCCCGTCCGGTGACGAGCTGTGCTGAGAGAGCAGAGTAACGGGAGTTCAAATTGTATGAAGATGATCTTTGCTTGTGTCTCTGTCACACCCTCCTCTCCCTCCCTCACCTCTCTCTCTCTCTCCCAGACATAATGGGCTGTAACCCAACATCTCTGTTACTATGCTCTTATTGGGGCTAATCTAACTCAGGAGAATATCCGCTATCACTGCATGACTGTAAAGCTTCCATTAATACATAAAACCAGGCCGACAGAGAGCAGACAAAAACAATGACTTCTGACAAACAATATTATGACCTTGATTGATTCTGCTTTTCCTGTTTGCGCATTCATTCACGCAATATTGAAAGTACAGTCTGATTTCATTATTTGTGATACTCATACAGCACTGTGTTTGTTTCCGCTAAGCCTCGTCAGGCTAGCTCATCATATTTGCGCTGAGGGGTGAAGGGAAGTGTATCTAATATTCATGGCTGTGAGGCCATTAAGAGCTGGTGTGACTACAGAAGAATGATCAATACCAGGACTGGGACGAGCAAAAGCATTAACTTTAATCCTAAATATACGAGAAACACATTGCACTATCCTCCAAGGAGAATCGAAAATGATGTTTTGGTGTGTCAAATTACCTTTTTTTCTGCACAACATAAACTAACAACATAAACCTGCTCAAATAGCAGCTGAGTCTGCACAAGTATTAGAGGCGTGAGTTGGAGAATTAGGTTAATTACTGTTTTATTACCAGTTACGGACATCTAAAGAGCCAGTTAATTAATTTAATGGCCATTTCAAGCAGGTATTTTATGCATTGGATGCTCTAATGTTGATTAAAATCAATGGGGAACTGATGTTATTCTGCATTGTATTGTGTTTAATATTACTGTTATTCGATAGTTTAAAGGATAGTAATACAGGGTCAGAGTGGGACAGTACAGGACATGCCTTGCTGCTTAAGAAACAAAAGATTAGCCAAACGCTATAGTGGGTTATGTATTTAAAAAACATTTTCCTTATACTTGTGGAAATACCCCTTACATCTCGACAGCAACCAATAAATAAACTGCTTTGACCAAAACAAACATGCCATCTGTTGCTGTGAATTGGCTGTTATACTGCCTTCCTGCCTCTCTACTTACCTGTGACAGCTCTAATACTATCCAGAGCTATGTTTGTCTTTTTTATTTATGTTACATGATCATGTTGGGTGAAGGGCTCTGGAGGAGGCCTGAGGGGATGTGCTGTCAGTGTTGCCAACTTGGTGAATGTATCGCTAGATCAACAAGCGCTAGTGCTGCTGGCTATTGTAATTTTAAATTAAGATGGGTTTTTCTTTGGTTAAATGATTTAAAAATCCAACTTGCTCAGCAGACTTCTCACATGTTACTATGCAAGCCTTAAAACATAACAAAAATTGTGTCTTGCGTCCCTCAGTAATCCTCTGAAATCCAGACATTTTCTGCTTATTGGTTCACTTTTACCTCATTCACACCAACGATGTTTCAGGGCCGGTTCGGAGCTGGAGCTTGAAAAGCACCGGGTTTTCCTGTTCACACAGCAGCGGGGCAGCCTCTTAGCTCCGGAATCCGGTTCGTTTCAAGCACCAAAAAATTGTCCGGCCAGAGCAAAAGCACCGCATACGTCACGCTTACGTCGAGGCGGGGGCAGGGGCGGGATCAACTCCTGAACAACAACAAAAAGCCGGCGTTTTATCGGGTTTGTACACAACGATGGAGAAACTTAACAAGCAGCAGTGGTCCACTGAAGAGAGCAGCTAACTACTGGGAATCTGGTCTTCCGAAGAGGTACAGAGGAAGCTGGAGCACAATCTGCCATTGTTGTTGTTTTCGGTGTCAGCTGTGAGGGGTTTCCGCGGTTTGGCTTTATGAAGCAGGCACGCAAACGGTTACGTCATGACGCAAACGATGACGCAATGACGCAGCACCAGTCGGACTCTGGGCAGTGTGAAAAGAGCCGGAGCTAAACCGAAGAACCGGTTCTGAACCTGAAAAGCTCTAGCACGGAGCTTGAACCGGAGTTGCGTTGGTGTGAATGAGGTATTTTTAAGGTGCATTGCATCCTCTCTAGCTTTAGAGTTAAGCAATTAAACTTGAGTTTTAGAAACATAAAGTGGAATCTTGTATTTCGACGATGTGTTTTTCTTACTTAAGTTTGAATTCAGACTCCTTCAGAGACCTTTCAGTAAAGTGTTGAGTAGGTGTTGCTGACAATTCAAATAAAATATAATTTGTTGGATTTTAGGAAATAGTGATTTTTCACTAGTTTCTCACATTTTATAGTCTCAAAAATGTATAATGAAAGAATTGAAAATAAGCTAAAATCAGCAAGGGAAATCAAAGAACGGGAGCATCCCTTTTCTTATTTCTCAGCTTTACAAAATGCTCAGAATACCATAACATTTAGTTTACTGATTTCTATTTGATCATTGTAACCCCACAATACTGTTAACTAAGCCCAAAGTAAACTAATAAATTCCTTGTGTGTGTTTGTCTGTAGATAATGATGCTTCTCTGCGGACAGATAAACCCTCTGAGTCAATGAGAGGAAATAACACACTCAATTACTCCTCAGCAGTAGGTCCAAATTGATTTTTGATGAGAATGAGTGCTGATCAGGCAGCTAACATTTCATGACAGTGCAGTTTAAAAGCAGACGTACTGATAAAGGTTCTTGGGTGGTGATCTAAGGGGAGAAAAGTGTTTTAAACTATTTACCTATTTATGAGGCTTTGAGGATAGAAAGATGAGAAAAACAGTTTGAGAAGTTCTCTGTTGTCTCAGGATTTGGGTGTAGTTCAGAGTGAGTCACAGCTTGTTCGATAATTTGTTCTCAGCCTTTAGGGAAGAGGAAGTGCAGAATTGCATTTCCAAAAATGTAGTCACTTTGTTTAAGCCTAAAGTCGATAACTGGCACACTGACACATGATGGTCAAATTCGTACACATTTTAGTGCAATGGTTTTTAATGAGCGCTGAACTCATATCGATCTGTTGCCAGGAAAAGTATCACATCATTAAATGTAACATTTGAATGTTAAGTTGTCTTCGAGGTGTTGCATGCTAGCTATTAGTATTGAAAGGAATGAGTGAACAGTTTGTAAAGTAAAGGACACAGAAGGAAAGGTCCCTGCTGCAGTCTGTTGTCCCCACATGTTTTAAACACTCCACTATCGTTCCTGTCCCCAAAAAGACAAAAATCACCAGCCTCAATGACTACCGCCCAGTAGCACTCACCGCCATCATAATGTGCTTTGAGCGGTTAGTCAAATCATTCATCACCTCCTCCCTCCCTGACTCTCTGGACCCCCTGCAGTTTGCCTACAGAGCAAACAGGTCCACAGACGACGCCATAGCCCTCACCATCCACACTGCCCTCTCACAACTGGACCGGAGGAACACATACAGTATGTGAGAATGCTGTTCATTGATTACAGTTCAGCATTCAATATCATTGTGCCCTCCAAGCTGGTCATCAAGCTCAGAGACCTCGGGCTCAACAGCGCCCTCTGTGACTGGATCCTGAACTTCCTGACGGGCAGACCCCAGGCGGTGCGGGTGGGAAACATCACATCCTCCACCCTGATCCTCAACACCGGAGCCCCTCAAGGCTGCGTGCTCAGCCCTCTCCTCTACTCCCTGTTCACTCACGACTGCGTGGCCATACACAGCTCCAACACCATCATGACGTTTGCTGACGACACGACCGTCATCGGCCAGATCACAGACGGCGATGAGACGGCGTACAGAGAGGAGGTTGAAAACCTGACATCTTGGTGCCAGGATAACAACCTCCATCTCAACGTCAGCAAAACAAAGGAGCTGATTGTGGATTACAGGAAGCAGCAGAGAGAGGGACACGCCCCCATCGCCATCAATGGGACTACGTGGAGAGAGTCAGCAGCTTCAGGTCCCTCGGTGTCCACATCACTGAGGACCTGACATGGACTCTTCACACCACCACCAAAAAAGCTCGACAGCGGCTCTTCTTCCTCCGCAGGCTGAGGAGGTTCAACATGGACTCCAGGATACTCTGCAACTTCTACAGGTGCACCATAGAGAGTCTCCTGACCTTCTACAGGTGCACCATAGAGAGTCTCCTGACCTTCTACAAGTGCACCATAGAGAGTCTCCTGACCTTCTACAGGTGCACCATAGAGAGTCTCCTGACCTTCTACAAGTGCACCATAGAGAGTCTCCTGACCTTCTACAAGTGCACCATAGAGAGTCTCCTGACCTTCTACAGGTGCACCATAGAGAGTCTCCTGACCTTCCACAGGTGCACCATAGAGAGTATCCTGACTGGCTGCATCACGGCCTGGTACGGGAGCTGCACCGCCCTCAATCGTAAGGCTTTACAGAGGGNCATGGAGGACCTTTACTCCCAGCGGCTCAGGAAGAAATCCCTCCGGATTATAAAAGACCCCCATCACCCCAGCCACAAACTGTTCCGTCTGCTGTTGTCAGGCAGGCGTTACCGCAGCATCCGGACTAAAACCACCGGAGACAGTTTCATACCACAGACAATAAGACTGCTAAACAACTGAACTGCTGAAACAACATCCATAACATTCATCTGCTACTTAGTAATTATTTATCTATTTCTCTAATATATCATTCCATTGACTTGCATATAGACTCTTATTGCACTATTTCACTTTTTAAACAATTTTTCTTTTTGTATTTACTTACAATTTTTCTGCGTTATTGTGTTGCATTGTTGGATTGACCTAAGATTTTCATCGGCATAACTACACTATAGCTGTGTTCGTATGACAAAAATAAAGAACCGAATCAAACAATGTCAGTGTTTATACAGTATAAACACTGACATTGTTTGATTCGGTTCTTTATTTTTGTCATACGAACACAGCTATAGTGTAGTTATGCCGATGAAAATCTTAGGTCAATCCAACANTGTGGCCAGCCTAAGGCACACCTGTGCAATAATCATGCTGTCTAATCAGCATCTTGATATGCCACACCTGTGAGGTGGGATGGATTATCTCGGCAAAGGAGAAGTGCTCACTATCACAGATTTTTTCAGATTTGTGAACAATATTTGAGAGAAATGGTTATTTTGTGTATATAGAAAATGTTTTAGATCTTTGAGTTCATCTCATGAAAAATGGGAGCAAAAACAAAAGTGTTGCGTTTATATTTTTGTTCAGTGTAAGAGGGCTGCAGAACAGGCTCTCGCTCTCTCTCAGCTGCCCTGCTCGGTGCAGCAGGACACCTCTCTTCTGTTTGTTTTATTGTTGGTTGTAGACACTGTTAGTTAAAATAAATGATTGTTTTGGGCAACTCCTGTGTGGAACTGTTGTCCTTATGTTACAAGCAGAGCCAGCTTGTAACAGACTAAATACTTTTTTGACCCACCACTGTATATGTATAAACAGTGACATTGTTTGATTCGGTTCTTTATTTTTGTCATACGAACACAGCTATAGTGTAGTTATGCCGATGAAAATCTTAGGTCAATG
>NW_011336115.1:76708-90785 GCF_000735185.1 Notothenia coriiceps
TTCCAATTTCCCACCCATCCATTCAAACGTCATTGGGCCGAGCTCTATTTGAACAGACCAATATAAGGACCTTACGAGAATTGTAGGGCTATCGTTACTTTCACAACTTTTTTTTAGGTAATTTATTACAGTAGACACCTCGGCACCGCGACATTTTTCGTGCTAGGTTAGTAAAATCGAGGGCCGATTTTATTGACCTACCGGGATGGGACAGTCGGGAGGGTTAGACACTGTTTGAAATAGGAGCACGGGAGTAACCAGTACACGCGCAAGTACTACACAACCTCCTCCCCGAGACATTCCTTCACCGTCTTAAAAAGGCCAACAACATAAAAGTTTAGATCGCGTAGCTCGACAAAGAGGTTTTTAAATAGTATTGGGGTGAAAATTATTTTTTTATATATATTATATAATAAAAAAATTTATTAAAAAAAAATTTATTAAAACATTATAAGTCTAAGGAGGTGCATTAGTGATGCCCCTCGACCGCATGGTGTGGTCACCAGTACGCATGGTTGGTCCAACTCTTGGTGACCAGATGTGTATGCAAATCCCATATTCTTCGGATACCTGTAGGGCCTTTCAACTTTTAATGCGATCCCGGGCGGGGGGAACGAACCTTTTTCGGCTGTGTCCCTGGAACTGTATTGCAGTGTATTCGGTTGGACCCTCACTCCTACACAACCTTATTGGAACTGGGTGCCGAGCTACTCGCTTTTTTTTGGGGGGGGATACCTATTTGTTTCTTTTATTTTCATACCCTCCATGTGTCTCCAAATTAAGGACGTACCAATCTCAATATCGAAGTGTCGTTTGCTAGGTCAACAGTTTCCACGACGTCGGAAATGGCATAGCTCCTTTTTTTGCCTTCTCCTTCTGTCCGTCTGCTAGAAGTCAGTATTAAGTCAGTTAATTTCCACCCCATACATTAAAACCTTTTGGTCGGACTACGGATCTTAAACTTTGATGCGTCGGCCTTTTTAGAACGGAGAAGGAAGTCTGAAGGAATGTTCCGGGAGGAGGTTGTGTGTGTTTGGCGCGTGGTACTGGTTACTCCCGGGGGTTTGCCCTTATTTCCAAAACCAACGTGTTTTTAAACTTCTTTCCCGGGATTTGTCCGTCATCCGGGAGGTCAATAAAAAAAATCGGCCGGGGCCGGGTCTTTAAGTAACAGCCGGGGAAAAATTGCGGCGGTGCTGAAAGGGGGGTGTTCTTTAAAAAAATACACCTAAATTTTAAAGGGGGATACACAATAAAATTTTTTTTTAAGGAATACACATATTTTTAAAAATAAACATAAACAGACATATAAAATACAGGAAACACAACTAAGTAAACAACAAGACGAAAAGCAGTCACTACATTGTGCACATTTGGGACATTAAGGTACACTATTATTACTGCAAGAGCAGCTGATGGTAAGGACCTCAGACAACTTCAATTTAAAACAGGCTATAGGGACAAGTGCCATCAGTTTGAGGCTTGATTGAATAACATTAATTAAAAAATAAATCATACTATCAAAATACTACAACGAATGATAATAAGCTTGAGATAATTGAAACTGTGGTTTAAATTAGTTCTAATAGGCTATTGCTGTTTTTAGATTTAGAAACGAAAAATTTTATTTTATTTTATTTCTGGCATTGCTAATTACGACCTTACTACCCGCTAACGTTGCAAGCAAGCTAAAGAAAGAAGAAAGCTGAATGATGTTAAAAACGTGGCTCAAAACGGGAGGTATTCGGAAGAGAGGTACAGAGGAGAATATTACCAGCGAAAGTGAACAAGTGAATGAGGAGGAGGACAGTCATCAACCGAGCACAAGCGCAGGCTCCGCAAGCAATGCAAAAGTGATATGCACAGCCGCTGTGATGGAGGAGAGAAGTGACTCAGGAAGAAGACATTTGCTCAAATAATGGAGAGAAGGCTGTGACCGAGGTCAAACGCTGAAAAAGCACACAATTGTTGTCTTTTTTCTTTTTTCTTATCTCTTTTATTTTTTACTTTGCCACCACAGAAATGGCAATAGCAAACATCAGAAGACTGAAGATGAGCTATTAGCCCTTAGGCTCATCTGCTCCTGGGGGCTTTCATTATTATTGTGGAACTGAATTCCCAATAGGAAATGTTCTGTTACGATGTAGGTTGTTGCAGGAGGCCTACATTCAAACTTTGGTATAGGTCCAGGAAATGACATGTGTGTACAGTTGACATTTGTTGTGTGAGAATAAGTTATTATTTTGTTCTTTATATTCTCACTTGTGGTGAGTGTGAGAGAGAGTGAGAGAGTGAGAGTGAGAGAAAAAATATATACATTTGCCTCTGAGTCCTGCATGGACTGTATTTTAACATTGGTCATATGGTGGTACTTGGAGAGCCAACTATTTTCTCAGGTGGTACTTGGTGTAAAAAGGTTGAGAACCACTGATCTAGAGAATTCGAACGGCACTTATCATGGCTGCCACTGAGGGACTTCCGGGTCATTTCACTCGGTTTGGAAGGTTCCTAAGCTAAATTGACTATTCGACTTCAGCCAGGGAAACAGAGCCTAAATACCCACACACTAATCAGCACAACAAGACACAGGTAAGGGGGGAGGAGACAACACAGGGCACCAGGTGCACACAATCAGCAGTAACAGACAAGGGGGAAAGGGAACACTTTTCAAAACAAAACTAGCAAACAGAGACAGATGCACACACTACAATACATACACTTCGCCACCAACGAAGCTACACAATCCGTAACGGAGGCCGAGATCTATTGCCCCAGAGATCACCTCCGTTACATTTGAGAGTAATTGGAATATTTTGTATTCGTCTCACCAATCAACATTTTGACCAAATAACTAATTGATGCGCAAGATGCAGCCCTGCTTCAAATAAACAAGCACTACAACTATTTTCCGTTTCCAAAGGTTCATTACTAATCTTTGTAAACACACATCTTAATAATGACCACTTCAGCTCATTTGATCACATTCTTCACTCTTGTGCATCTCTACTCGTGTATGTGTCTGGGAGCCCCCGGCCCGGCTGCTGTGCCCTGACCCCCACCTTTCAAACGGTTTTGGGACTTTTGTTTGAAGAGGGCGCCGTTTCCTCCGCAGAGCCGCGCCGCTGACGCTGCTCCGCGCCCGGGCCACGTGACGAGGCGAAGCGGCCTCTCCTCTCCTCCTCTCTCGGTCCTTCCTTCCCAGTGTTCAATGAGCGCCGTGTGGCCCCACCCAGTCTCTCTTCATCGCTGTCTATCTCCTCAATGTAAGCTACTATTCTCGGAGAGAGAGAAAGGGAGAAAATAATAACCTCCAAGAATTGGTTATTCCTGTCTTTCACCTTCCTCGACCAGCGGCAGGAGGGGAGCGGCCTTCGCGGTGGGAATGTGCTGCTACAACAACCCCGCGTCCTATTTTTTGTGAATGTAAATGCACATGCAGCCTCAAGCCTGTAGCCTATTTACCCAGCTCGGATTCAAGAGGAACACAAATCTGTGTATGAGACAGTATACATATAGGCCTTATGTAGGCTAAAAAAACTGAGCCTGACAGCGGGGGTTGCTTTTTCACCTGCAAGAAACGTGGATACATTTCGAGGGATTTTCACATCTTGGTCACGTTTTCTTTTTCTTTTCTTAAATCTTTTTTCAAAATGTTTTTTTCTCTTGGAGGGATTCTTCGGAGCCGAGCCGGGAATTAAAAAAAAGTATCGGTGCGCAGTTTTGGAGGCTCGGTGGTGATGTGAGGGGCTGATAACACATTTCAGCAACAAAAGCGAGGGGCAGGGAGAGAGAGAAGGCCTTTTGGAGGAGAAAACAAATCGGGGGGTATTGGATCGTTGTTGACTCGGAGGTGGTGGGGGATCCAGCCGAAAAGACAACCGCAGTGAGTTTGGAGCTGTTTCGGGTTGATTCGATGCAGAGAGTGAAAACGAGCCGGATGACGACGGAAGCAATGAGAATATCACACATGTAGTTGGGGTGTAAATATTATTTTCCTTCCTCCTGTCCTGTAGCCCCCCCGACGAAGACAGCCGTCGGGGAGACAGAGAAATAGTTAGAGAGTATAAGCGTTCACCTATGGAAATGTTTAACATGACAGGAGACGTGGAAACGAGCCGCGCCGCAGCACTGGCGAGGTTTTCGGACACGCCGAGTTCGGCTCCTTGTCACGGGCAGCAGTGAGACGCAAGACCCGGGCTTTTGGAGATGCAAATTAGGCTGTCAATTCTGCCTCCGTTTGAGGTGAAACCCCAATATTTGGTGTCTTAACAGACGTTGTGGATTACAATTGTTTGTGTTACACAGTTGACGGGGGGAGAGAGTGGGGAAAACAAAACGATACTGCATGAGAAGGAGGAAAAGCCCGAGCAGGATTCAGCAAACTGAGAAGGCGGCCTCGGTGTCGTCAGCAACAGTATCCTGCCCTTTCTCTGACAGCAAAATACGCGTTATGGACACATAATTTCTACAGGGCTGCACCACGGACAGTTTTTGAGCAGGCCAGAGACGTTAAATGGTGTAAATGTGGGTGTCATTGCTGCCAGATCCGCATGTCAAACGAGGGATCTAGACTAGTTTAGTTTATTTATTTTCTTCCTACATACCCCTCCACCGCCAATTCTTCTTCCACCTCCTCCCCTGGACCCCCTTTTTTCTTTTTTCTTGCGGGAAGATGGGTTGTTTGGGCAACAGTAAGACCGAAGACCAGAGAAATGAGGAGAAGGCACAAAGAGAAGCAAACAAGAAGATAGAGAAGCAGCTCCAAAAAGACAAACAGATATACAGAGCAACTCACAGACTACTACTTTTAGGTGAGTGTTTTTAATATTCCATGTTTTCTGTGCCTGCTGCTTTACAGCTCTGCTTCCTCCCTGCATAACCTTCTGGGATGTTGTTTTGGGAAACATTGTCAACAGTGTGACTTTGCCATTGCATAAGGCTAAAAATGCAGCACTGTGCTGGGTTTTCAGCATGTTGTCAAAATGACTTTACTGAGTCTACCACTAGCAATACAAACATGCTCTAGCCGGTTGGTTTGGAAATATACATGGGGTGTAAGGTGGGAAACTGCTAGCAGTAGTAAGAGAACAACCTTCTTCAAATAAACTAAAACAACCTGAGTGTATTGTAGTTTATAGTTAATACATGCACATTTTTAACAGACACTATCCTTTTAAGCTGTTTTAGTTTGGGACTAAATGTTGTGCCATGCATGTAGGCCTGAATGGTTTTACCCCAACACTGGTTACATTACAGTTTGTCAGTGTGTAGCCCAAACAGTAACTTAAGACAATGTGCCTGAGAGAAAAACAATTAGTCCTGCCTAAGGTAGAGGTGAACATGTGTTCATAAGACTCAACATGTGGTTGTGTGTCAGAGAGTACACTGGAGGTGGGCTGGGTCTCTACATTACATAAGAGCCAAATAAAAGTGTCTAACTTTCGCCCGGCATGCTCTACTCTAGTCTGTACCCTCCTCGTATGTCTAATCACAGGTTTACCACCTCTAAATAGCCTAGGTGTTCTTTGTCAAAATCATAATATTTGATTGCAGAGGTGCCAGCGAGCGTGCTTATTGTACGACACGCCGTTATTTATGTTGAGGAGGAAGTTGTGGTGACTTTAGGAAAGCAGAAGGACAGGACCCATATGAAAACCAAAACAAAGTCTCTTGTCAAGTTTGTCCCCTTTTCATTTATACTATCTGCTTGTTTGACTTTATCACAGACCTACAGGTTGTTTTTGTTATTCTGCATATTTTAGATATGTTTAAACAGTTAACAAAGCTTAATGAAGTGCACAAGAGTCACTATCAATTCAAAGCCTGTGCAGCTAAACAACTGTCTGTAAGGCCTTGTGCTTGGGTTGTATCCATGTTGG
This sequence comes from Notothenia coriiceps, assembly GCF_000735185.1. Classification (NCBI taxonomy): domain Eukaryota; kingdom Metazoa; phylum Chordata; class Actinopteri; order Perciformes; family Nototheniidae; genus Notothenia; species Notothenia coriiceps. The sequence continues at coordinate 82,588 of NW_011336115.1, forward strand.
AAGTAGTGAAAAAATTTTTTTTTACCGTCAATAATTACCATTTTAGGTGGCTATCCTGAACCAAAAAATTACAATTGTTCATCATTTGTGATGTCATCATTGGATTGTGTTGCTCAGTATTATTGTAACCTGCAACTACAACTAAACTGGCCATCGGTTTAAAAAGATCTTCTGGATAAATTGTTAAGGGTTTGTGACTCCTGTGGTTCACAATCAACCATATGCACAAAATGTAAGGTTGACTATCAGTGTTGCATCACTCCAGAGATCATTCACAATTTAGTTAATCAGAGTTCATGACTTACATCTGACATATTTGAACAGTTTACACCTATGTTTGCTTTGCAGCCAAACTTCTGAAAGCCATCAGTGTCTCAACAAACATCTGTACAAAAACAAATACAACTTAAATATTTCAAAGGCTAAATATCTAATCCGAAAAAGCATTTTAAGTCATTTATAAATAAGAATAGGAATCTGACTAAGCATAGAGGACCACTTTTTGTGTATTTCACCGCTTTAAATGCATTTGACTATTGACACAGCTACTCAGCTATACAGCTACTTGCTAGCAATGTTAAGCTAGTCCTTTTTCAAACTTACTATTTGTTCATTCCTCAGACAAGAGCAGTGTTTATGTTTTTCCTCAAAGGACATAAAGATATATAAGGAGTTCTATTTTTATACTTCAGCACCTGCTTTTAAAGGGAAACGTTTAAACGTGATTTAATGGAAAAGAAAATCTCTTCCAGGAAAAAAGGCAGGTCTAAAAATGTCATCTTGTGATTGTGATCACAGTATCTAGTGAAATAATCCAGTTTTATTATTCCAGCCATGACCATGCAGCTCTGTCCTTGCTTCTCCTCTCTCACTTTTCCCAGATAACGTCACAGTCATGTATGAAGTTTACTGTTTGTTCATTAAAAGTTTCCTGCAGGGCAAAGCAAGTCACCGCCGATTCAAAACAGCCTATGATCCTCCAAAAATCTTTTTAGTGAGGGATGGTGCTTGTATCGATACACGGCATATGAAACTACTGTACACCAGGGATTCCGCTAGGATTTTTTTCTTGCCGGTCAAGTGTCCGGAAAGAATTTATTTTACCGGACAAATTTGAAACTTACCGGTCATGTTTCAATAATAAGAATAAGAATTGTGTAGGCGTGTGGTGCAGTGGGTTGTGCGTTGGTGTTCGGATCAGGGGGTCACAGGTTCAAACCCCACTGCAGTCAGCATGTCGTTGTGTCCCTGGGCAAGACACTTCAACCCAAGTTGCTCCTGTGGGGATTGCCCACAGTATTGAGTATGTAAGTCGCTTTGGATAAAAGCGTCTAACAAGTAACATGCAATGTTAAAGAGATACACCCTTTGTCTCCCTCCACCGTGAACCAAACCCACAGCTGCATGTTATTATTACCAGGCGGCTCTCTGCAGCAGGCAGCGGACAGCAGAGGAAGACACGGACTGCCCTGAGAGTCTCAGCTTGGCTCAGTACAGAAATCACACATTAATGACCCCGTACACAAGAAGATCTAAGAGCTGACCAGAACCCTTAACTGTAATAACATACTTAGAAGTTCATTCAAACAGATAAAAGGTTAAAAAGTGGCCAAAGGCTTCACATTTCATTAAGTACAATTTAAAAAAAAAAAAAAAATTCTATAATCGTTAAAACGCGTCTAAAAGATTTAAAAACTGCAATTACACTTCAAATGTGCATACAGACACGATATAAAATCTGACTAGAATAACACATTATTTTAAAAATCTAAGACGTTGATGTAAGCGGTCCGATAGATATCATAAAAACACAAATCCACATGTTATAAAACATAAAGAATCCCCACCCCCCCCCCCTCCCTCTGTTCAGTCTATGGTTGTGGTGAAATGGGCCCCCGTACCGGCTCTGGCCCCGGCACCCCTGCGGCCCCTCTTAGCCGCCGACCTGATGCCCTCGGAGGTCATCAGTTTCCTCTTCCCAGAGGGGCCGGGGGTGCGGGGGCTGCGGTTGGGGGTGCTGTGGTCCTCGGAGCCCGCTCTGCGCCGCCTCTTCCCCTCCACCAGGTTATCTACGGAGCACATCAACACCACGCCTCATTCAGGGGCCAACATGGAGAACAGAGCACACCGGCACTTTAACGTTAACCAGTCAATCAAACATGTTCTCTATCAGGACACACATGAGTAAAAGTGTTCAAAATGTTACTTAAGTAAAAGTACAAAAGTATTAGCATCTAAGTACTTAAAGTACAACAAGTAAAAGTACTCAATCTGCACAATGTCCCATTTCAGAATATCTTGGTTATTACATTATCCTATTCTTATAAGAGAATTTTTTAATTGTAGCTCGGCAATTCGGACCAAATTAAGGTCCCAATTGATCTACACAATTAATTAATCTGTAGATTAGTAGTAAAGTACTGCAATATACCATTGCTTTTATGTACAACGTAACTAGTAACTGTGAGTGTTAAAGCAAAAGAAGTGGAGTAAAACGGATGACATAAGCCTCTGAAATGAAGTGGAGTAGAAGTATAAAGTAGCATTAAATGAAAATACTCAAGGTACAAGTAAAGTACAAATATGTCACGAAAGTACTTAAGTACAATACCTTAGTAAATGTACTCAGTTCAGCATAGGACACCAGATAATGTGGTGTACAGTAACTGAGTTTGGTTAAGGGTTTGTTTTGAGAGCACTGTTAAATGAGGTTATCCTTAATATAGAGTGGTGCAGGGGAGCTTTGACAGACTTCTTTTCAGTGATTTTCACCGTGTTCCCAACTCTCAGTCATTATTTGCCGAGGAAGGTGTTATCACGATTGGTAAAAAATCCAATCCAATCCAAAATCCAATTAGGTGCTAAGAAAATGCTTTTCATTGAACCTAAATAAAAAATGAACGAAGGCATCTGTGCATGTGCAGCGGGGGTCTCACCCAGGCTGATGTCGGAGGCCTTGGTCAGCGGGGTGGAAGGCTCGTAGGGCCCCAGGCTGTGCTGCTCCCTCAGCTTGTTGCCCTGCTCCAGAGACAGGATGACGGAGGTCCTGTTGTGCCACTGCCTCTGACCGTCCTTCTCCACGCTGTAGAACAGATCGGGCCCCTCGGTCTTATGGCCCCGCACAATGCCTGCACAAAAGACAGCAGTGTTAACAGTGCTTTGGGTTTAAGGTTCAACACAAAACCTGTTTTTGTGTTAGTTTTTCATCAAGTATATTGTATTTTGCATCATAGGAGGAGCCTCAAGATTATCATTGCCAAATTGACGCCAGAGCTACTGTGCACATGACAAAGCTTCAAAGTGTCTTTGATTCTTGAATATTTCTAGAAATTCAATAATAACCCGTTATATAGAATTGGCTCATCCAATGATCTAAAATATCTGAAAGGTAAAGGTGTTAGTTCATGTCATTATTAAACTCCTCCCCACCTATGCTGAAGTACTCGTCCTCCAGCAGGGCGGTGACCTCCGTCTCCAGGGGGATGGGGTCACACAGCAGGATGTCCCTGCCTGCCACCTCACACTCGTAGCCGTCGTCGAAGCGCAGGCGGAAGCTGCCCTCTCCAGAGTCTTTGATGATGAGGCCTGAGTAGAAGTATCCGTTGGAAGACCACTTGGCCACCACCCGCAGCCCCACAAAGCTGCTCCCTGCCGAGTGGGCCTCCTCCGGGGACGACCTGAGGGAGTCGGAGCGGCTGTGGAGCTCTGGGTCTGCGGGGCTAGCGGGGAGGCGCGGGGGGAGCATGCGGGTGTAGGGCTCCTCCTCTGAGGAGGAATGAGCCTGGCCGTGAGCCCCGAGCCTCTGCGGGGAGCCGACAGCACCCCCCCTTAGAGCCAAACAGAGTCAGTCAGACAGCAGGACAGGGTGATTCAAAGCTTCCTGTTTAACAAGTCAAGTCTTCCTCCTCAATGCCTATCTGTATACAATATAACCCAAGATGAGGCACAAGTAGTTCCATTACTAGAATGGCTCTGGATTAACAGCCTGTTATGGAGTGCTTAAAGGGGCCTTATCATGCTCATTTTCAGGCTCAAATCTGAATTTTGAATGAGTACTTTTTCTTTCTGTAATTTAAGTATATTTTGATGCTATTACTTTTGTACTTTCACTAAGTAACATTTTAGGAATCAGGACTTTTACTTGTAGTGGATTGCTTTAAGAACAGAGTATTTATACCATTACTTAAGTAAAGGATCTGAGTACTTCTACCTACAAAGAAAGAAAGAAAGAAATATTTAGCCTCTAGTATAAAAGCATAATATAGTATACTAGTATGGAGGTAATGTCTAACACATAGTATTTCAGGATATTTTAATTAACTTTTCAAAAGGCTGAATTATGTACTAAAACATATTTAAAGCTACTTTTATCAACCATGACTTCTTTATAAACTGATCAACATAATAGAGTGGTGCAGGGATGACGTATTTACCCGGAGGTAAGCTGCGCACAGGTTCCCTCGACAAAAAAGCAACGGGATTTCTCCATAGGATTTGGGAAAATAGCTCGAAATAAGGTCTGTGTAAAAATCTCCACATGTCTACCCTACTTTCATAATTTTCTAAATCATAAATCTAATCACCAGAAGCAAAATGCTAACGTTATGCTATAAACAAACTACAGCAGGGTCGCAGGACTTCAATGTAACGCCAACTTAAGATCCATATTAAAAAATACAGATTCAAAATGGTACAAGTTGAAGCTTTTGTTTCAACAGTTTGCAAGAGCGCAGGTGCTAGCTTTCAAGCAGAACAGGGCAAACAAACTTAGTTTGTGTTTACGTGTAATGACGTACAACGTCCTCGACAACTTCTGAAGTCCAATTCAGCCACTTGTTAACAACCATCGTTTTTCAGGCACGTAAACTCTTCAAAAATCACCAGTGGGGTCACTGCTGATGTATTTAATGTCGTAGAACAAAACGTGATCCGTCTCTTAAATTTGTGTCGACCACAGACCTTATTTCCAGCTATTTTCCTAAATTCTATGGAGAAATCCCATTGGCTCTGAGACGAGGGAACCGGTAGTGATGAAATGCTAACTCACTTCCGGGTCTTAGGACTCGTCACTGCAGCACTCTATAATCAGTACTGAAGGAATCATCAGCTGCAGCAGCATGAGGAGATCAGGTGTGAGTTTAGTGAGAAGAGGAAACGTAAAGTTCTGTTAGAGAAAGTGTGGGTTCAGTTTGTCGTCTCTTTACGTGCAGGGCGAGCCTCAGTGAGGACTCACCTGGACATTGAGGCACGGGACGGGGGCCGGCCCCTTCTAGCCCTTCCTCTGGGGAACGGTGGGGCGAGGCCTCTGTTCATTGTGACCCCTGACCCTGCCCTTTGACCCCTGTGACCCCTCTGTTGATGACCGCCTCCCCTCCTGGGACTGCGGACACACAGAGGGGACGAACGGAGCCCGTCAGGTTGCACAGGCACTGATCTGGGGCCACTCGGAATCACAAACACCCCATTAAAAGAGAGGTGTTTGGTGACCCCAGGTTCATGCCTGTGAGCAACCTGTACCTGAAGCAGGCGTGGGTCAGAGAATCACTGAGAGATTAAGGTGTTAGAAAGTCAAAGAAGGAGAAGGCGTGCACAGAGATCAGCATGCAGCTAGTAGAGAAGATGAAGCAGAGGACTAAAGCGAGATGGAGAGTTTGATGGGCAGTACCTGAAGGACGTGGCCCCTCGGCTGGGTGGCATGAGGAAGTCGGGCCTGGCGAATCCGCTGCTGCTGGTTCCTCCGGAGCTGTGCTGCAGGCTGCAGGCTTTAGACGACAGAGAGCTGATGTCCCCGAGGTCACCGGAGGTCATGGAGCTGCCGCCAGTGCGACACGGGGAAATATCGCCGTCCAACACCTGGCAGTCCACCACTGGCTCCTCGCTCTCCTGGTAACAAAAGAAACACTCACTTTGAAGTCAAATACATGTTTTGGTGGGTGGTCAGCATCCTGTTCAGCACCTAACATCCAATATTCTGACACATGGGATCATGATATGATTTTTTTGTGTAATGAAAAGCTGCCTTTGCATCATCTTAAAAAGGATTTTACATCCTTCTTTCCAATCTTTTTCCAAAACTGTTATTGCCAGATCCTGGTCATGTTAATGTTATGGCAGCAGTATATGTTTTCACTGCGAGGGGGACCCAAGTTCCCATCAGCGAAAACACGTGGGTTTGCTATCCTGGCTCCAAAATGGTGGAATGAGCTCCCCATTGAAATCAGGACAGCAGATAGCTTACACATCTTCCGGCGCAGACTGAAAACTCATCTCTTTAGACTCCACTTCGAGCGATAAAATTACTAACAAAGCACTTATATACTAATAAAGGACTGGCTTATCTAAAGCCAGTTAAGTAGCACTTGAAATGTTTGGCTCTATGAAACCTGATGTACTTATATGATTCTGTTTTCTTCTAGTTTGTATCTTCCTGGTCGAATGCACTTATTGTAAGTCGCTTTGGATAAAAGCATCAGCTAAATGTAATGTAGTGTAGACATCCCAGCATAGCTTTTTTGGCCCCTTCAAGGCAGCGGCAACAAGCTGTGAATAAAGATTTTACATACATTTTTTATTTGATGTGCCTAACTTTTACAATATTTTAATTCGCAGCAGTTTCTGGATGAAAAGGGTTCGCAGATGATAAATACCATTATTCAGTATGGTAAAATACTTATTGTAAAGCTATAAAGAATGTTGGATTTCTCTCTGTTTTAGCCCAGTTTTTGGTCTTCACCATCTCATGAGGGTTGTTTACCAGGCCCTAACTGGGTCTATCTGTTGTACCTGCTGATTGGGTAGTGTTCAGTGGCTGTTCAAAGCTCTTAAAACAACACTACGACGGTGAGAGGGAACAGAAAAGTAAAGTTGCACACTAAGTTGAAACGGTATAAAGCTCCATCAAAAAAACAGTGAACTAATCCTTTATAACATAATTAAACTGTACAGGTGAAGACATTAGAAATGAGAAATATATTGGGTACCTCTGTGACTTTGCGGTCCACCTCTTTGCCGTCCTCGTAATACACGTCTGTGATGATGCGTGTGACGGTGGTCCGCACTTCCTGGATGGTGCGCATATGTCTGCGGTGTGCGGGGGCTGTGGTTATTCTAAAGGACGGAGACTCCGGCTCACCCTTGATAACAAAAACATAAAAAGTTACAGGGGCAATATTTGACACAAGCTGAAAAAAGGTTATGATAACAGCTAAAAGTACATACCCTGTTGGCTGGGGAGCGCAGCCCCGGAGCCTCGGTGGTCTGCTGGGAGACTGTCCTCTGACGGATCTGAGACACAGAGCGGAGGGATCAACACCTCCACACCTTCACACTGCAACTCCACACCCCATGCAAGCACTTACTTGTGTTTTTCAAAAAGAAAACACTTCAGCATTTATATTAACATTTGAATTTGTTTAATATTATTAACAAGCTGCAGAAATCTGTAGCATACCCTTTACATTATGCATTTGCATTATTTGAAGTGAATAATAAGCAACGGACCTTGTTGGACGGACTGGAGGTGACAGTGCTGTCGGAGGGGGCCCTCTGCCGGGCCTCTGTCCTGTTGGGGGTGGGGGGCTCTGCAGCTTGATGCGGCCCTAGCCTGTTTGCAGAGCGCTCTGCAGGAGCTTTACGGGTCTCCTGCGATGCTGCCAAAACGTCCTGTTGTGAAGGTTCTGATTGGCTGTTGGGGAGGCTGTTGCATCCCAGCGAGGAGGCCTGGGAGCTCCTCTGCGGCGAGGAGAACAGATCTCCTCTGTGAACAGCAACAAATGAGATGCTGTGGGACATCTGGCAGACAGCCAACACAAATATGGTGCCAACATGACCATCCACTGGAATTAAAACAGGAACTAAAAAAGCAGGAGCCATGGAAATAAATCTACATATTTTAAAGTGGCCCTATTATGCTAATATTTAGGTCCATATTTGTATTGTATTTGCCTCTACTGTCTACTTTGATGCAGCACCTTAAAAACCTAGGTTGCACTTTAGGGCCTATAATTAGATAACATAATGTGATTTTGTTTACAAACTAAAGGATAAAAGAGAACACAACCGCAGAAATTTTTTTGTAAAACAACCTCACTTTGTCAAAGCTTGAGGACAAAGCTATTCCTCTCCTCGAGAGAATATGCAAAAAATAACCATCCCACCTCCACACTCCAAAAGTAGGTCACACACACACACACACACAC
>NW_011336115.1:90926-102680 GCF_000735185.1 Notothenia coriiceps
AAAGTAGGTCACACACACACACACACACACACACACACACACACACACACACACGCTGGCAGGGAGACAAAGAGGGAAAAAGGGCATGGCAAACAATATTTACAGAGTAATGGAGGCAGGTGCATCATGAGTGGGCGGTAATATAATGTTGTTGCAGTGTCAGCAACTGTGATACTACATTATTAATTTACAACTCAGGTAATGTTATTTTTGTGATTTCTATACTATATTCTATATACGTTTTTCTCTTTGTCGTGGATTTCAGTAACAATGCTTTACCGACTGAAACGCTGATCAGGAGTTTCTCTCACACCCTGCACATGCTTATCTTACATTGATCTGTGTCTCCATTGATTTGCGCCTGAGAAGGGCTCAAATATACAGCCAGTCACAGAACTGTGTTTAGAAAAGAAATACAGGCAAATCACACCAACACAAACTGATGTGGCTCAGATAAATAAGCTGACGTGCAATCCGTGTCTTTGTCAGTTTTCAAATGAGCTGTTAAAATGTAAATGGCTTAAACATTTCTAACGTTTGTTCTGGGTGCTGGTTAGGTGGACGTGTGATGATTAATAATTCAACAGCCGTTATTGATCAGCGCCTGGGCTTCTCTGCAGTCAGATCCGTATATCAAGTAGGAGGGTCCGCTGCTCCAGAGCCTTTCATCTTGACCTGACAATACACATCCTCATACCAACAAACATGTGAAAAGATGCGGAAAACTGTAATGTGAGCTGTATTGTGAAAGAAGAGAGTGTGTTTGTGATGTCCTTGGACCTGAGGACAAATACACTGAGTTAGTTACAAGTTCATTAGGTACTTCTCTAGAATCTACTGCAATCAGAGCAGTGCAGTTCAGACAAATATTTAGGGTTTGAGCAACTTTTAAATGGAACTGGAAACAGGTCAAAATGTAATCTTACAAACTCTTTATTTTAGATGCACTGATAGGATTTTATATTTGCAGAAAGTAATCTAAATCAGTTTGGATGAATGGGGGAATAATGATTAAAGGCCGGTATGGTGTTATGACCACTACTCGCGATACATTTAAATGTTTTTTACAAGAAGATCCTGTTTCCATTAAATTATCCACACTCCCTGTTTCACTATTCAGCTGATTGACACTTGATGGCAATAAGGTGCAAAAAACCTTTAAGAAGATTGCAAGCTAGGAAACATGAATGCCCATGATTCACAACTTAAAATCTACCTTAACAGGTCTGAGGAGGACTTAAAAGTAAATCAACACCTTTGCACAGGCTACCTTTAAAGTGTAAACAAGTGCAGTCATGCTAGCAGCTCTGTTATGCTGTACTTAGGCATACTCTGCTTTGAGCGAAATGTTAAATGCTAAAGCTAAAGATAAAAGATAAAGTCTATGCTCAACAGAACATGCAAATAAATAAGCAGGTGTAATGATAACAATGTTGGGATGCTAGACAACATTTTGTGGCAATCCACTTATATTTACAGTATAGACGATAGTGGTGGACTGACTGACATTACCACCCACAAACTGCTGGCATTACGACAATTGAAGCTTCTTTTGAAGCAGTTTTTAGAACATTTGCGAACATTAATAAGACTTGTAAGAGAGGGTGTATCTTGTCACTGATTGACCCAAGGAAAGCCTTAATCATAAATGTGTGTGACATTAGTAAATACTAGTATTTACATGTTTCTTATCTTGGTTATAAACCCAAACTTGCTCACACATTTTAACAGCTCAGGTTTGGTAAATTAGAGCTGCAACCTTCTACAGTATATAAAGTGCTTGTGTCAAAGAGAATGTGCTCAAGTGTGAAGCACCATGGTGGAAGTACTGCACAATCTTTTCAGAAATACGTGACCTTGACCAGTGTGTTTCTTTATGTGTGTGTGTGTGTGTGTGTGTGTGTGTGTGTGTGTGTGTGTGTGTGTGTGTGTGTGTGTGTGTGTGTGTGTATGCATACTTCAATGTGTGAGAGAACTGAGAGTGATGTAAGGGGTGGAGGAGGGAGGAGAGGCGGGTAGGAATACATGAGACATTCAGGGGAGAGAAAAAGAGCATGTCTGGAGAAAAGGGTGTGGCAGGCCGGGCACCGAGCTGCATGGCTAACAGCTGTCTGACATTTAGAGGAGACTGCCGGTCATCTGTGATGATGCTGCATCAGTGCTGCTTCATCAGGGTTGATATGATAGATTTGAGTTTCACTAAGAGGCTTTTTAAAGAGGCGGATAAAATGCGACGCTCTTTTTAAATGGCTTTTTACAATCAGACCTGAAGGGTGAAACTTTTTTGAGCAATCTTAAAGTCTATTAAATGACAGTTAGAGCTATTTCTGTATCAAAGGAAATCATTTTCTATGTGATCCCAAAAAAACAAGTTATTTAAGAGACAAAATGATAAATGTCTAGACTACTTCTGACAGGGAGGGTAACATTGAACAATGAAACACTGACACCAACCTCTATGAATTAGCATCAGTCTCTCTGTTAGTGAAATGTTATGATTCATGGTTTATAGTGGGTCAGGTTGGCAAAGCTAACGGTCTATTTTAGTTTGTGTCTGTCCTGCCCAGCAGCTAATGTTTGACTCACAGCTGTTTGAAAAGCCCCGTTCCCAGAACAGACAACTTCCCACTCAACAAAAATATCTGGCTTTAGTGGTCCAGATATGCTAGCACAGCATCCACCTCCATAGTAAACCTGAAGTGGTTGGTTCTTCTACCCCTGTAGTCAAAAGGCAATGGATAATTACAGCTTTACAGCCACATGCTATTGTGTGTCTATTTATGATATCAAAATAATGGTTGAAGGCCATCCACACTCTGAGAATATAAAGTACACCTTTTTACCTTTAGGGGTACAATGGCTCATCACTGGGACAGTACCCTCAAAGGTACAGCTTTTGTACCCTTTACCATTGGTACAAGTTTGTACTCTTTCATTTGTACCATTTAATCAGCAGTCTTGTACATCTGGTAACAATTGTGTACCTTAATTTCATAGGTACACAATAGGTCTTTTTAAAAAGGTACACCATTTCTACATTTACGCATAAAATAAAAAACACATAATGAAACTTTGGAGATTTTACAAGGGTTAAATAGTTTTCAGTTTTCAGAGAGTTGATTTTTTGAGAGTTATAAGAGGCCAAGGGTTGATGTAATTGGTAATAATTTAAACTGATATTTTTGAAACATTACATATTTGACGGCAAATGCATCAGTCTGACTTATTCGAGTATATTTTAGACTTAGCTTTTATAAATCTGACTGATTTTTTAAGCAAATAAGTAGCAAATATAAATAACAGAAGGCTTCACTCTGTAACAAGAAAGAAAAACATTGAGGCCACAGTTTGTTCTTGCACATGATATTTCAGTAGTGGTCAAACATTTAACAATTCAGGCAGCGCGCAAGGCCAAGTCTTTCGTTGCAGCTGCTACTGGGTGATTATTAGTTCTTGTTTAGCATACCTGGTTATCTGATTTACATTTTTATGAGACAGCACAACTAATGTTCCATAGCAAGCTAATGATCAAATTCACACCGGTATTTAAAGCCGGTGCATTGCACTTTAGGCATTAGGGAAGAAGGGTGTATACATTAACCTAAAATATGTACAATGTAATGCAATTTCAGGCTGTGAATTATATATTGTTCCCACAGATCAGTAAATCATGACTTGACCACTTCCTGTTGACAGAATCATTTTACTTCTGGCAGTTTACAGGGGGGTTTGAAACTCCAATGAGAAATTAGAATTGTGGAATCAAAATATGAAAAATCCAAGTTAACAACAAACACATCTAAAGACTTATTTTTTTGTTCCATGCTGTTCATTCAGTGAGGGGTGTGTTAGGGGTCTCATGCCCTTACTATTTCTCAAATTCAGGCTACGGCCCTGTTTCAAACATATTAATAGATTTATCCCTCAAATATTAATTCTGCATGTTATCTTGAAGAGAAGTTTTAAAAAAGACGAGAGCTCTTTTCAGATTCATGTGAATGCTGCTCGATCCCATATCGGAAACGGTAGTGTACGAGGGGCTCCTGAATGCAGCACGGCTAGCACAGTGTAGGTGTGGAGCTGCAGGCCGACCCTGGTTCATCCTCATCCGCAGCAGCAGCAGCAACAGCACTGCCCCTCCCTCTGCTCCATCCACACCACTGACGGACGGTAAGACACACACTTTATTCCCGCGTTAGACAGCCTGACATCCCGCAGACGAGGCGGTGGATGTGCGCCTCTTTTCGACCGGAAGGTGATGTTGTAGGAATGTTAGAGACGGGCGGCGATAGACTGGAGAATGTTCTGGAGAGGCTGCTTGTTTTATAACACCGCATCGTTAATCTGGAGCGCAATGCACTGGTAGAGGAATGCATGCATTTTTTATATTGACGTTAACTGTATGTGAGGAATCGTGTTAGGATTGGTGTTTGCTGTGGTCGTGTATTAACTAGCCTTCATATGATATGAGTAACATGATGATTAAGAATCTAATTTCATATCGTTTGCATGTCCTGTTAACGAAGAGCCTACTTTTTTTAATTTGCTCCTAAAATGCTCCAATAGTAGCTTATATAGAGATGCTATGGGGCATTTATGTAATTATGTCACACACTGTACTTTCTGGTATGCTGTTGAGGCAATGGCCAGGATTTTAGGAGGTCATGAGTTCTGATTGCTCCCAGCACAATCTCACATGATTTAGCCACCAGAAAAGATAAATGATACCCTCTTTTCTATTTATATCTTAAACTATATTTCCTGTAAATGGGATTTTTCTATTTATTGAGTTAAATGATTGTTTAAAGCGTTTGTCACAATCCCAGGGATGTAATTTTACGAAATCCCTTGTTTTTTTACTAATCTCAAATGATCGAGTCAATATGTGCAATTGTAGGAAGAATGTCAACTCCTCCTTAGTTTGTTAAATCCCTAAAAAAATAAAAATAATATAGAGGCCATGTCACTTTAAGCCACAGCTCTTTCTGGCATTGCTTAATTATCTTCTTTTCACAAAGGATGATAATGCAGGATACCGTTTGGAGCTAAGGTAGGCCTTTAGCTTCTTGACTCCTGCCCACGCTTTAACCCACAGTGTATGTTCAGTTGTCAGCTGCCCTCAATTCAGTCAAGTAAATTGGGCTGACCTGATTTTTTAGATGGGGACAAAAGCATCTTTTGACCTGAAGGCAAGCCTCGCTGACTGTGGGGCTAAGCCTGTGGTCGGGCCGCAGCAGCTGGTCGGTTCATCTGCAACCTGTGTAGGGATGTGCTGGATTACACTTCACTCTCTGAATAACCCTTAATTTATGCAACAGGCTAGACAAAAAAAAGTCTAAAAATAGAAAAGCACACCGACGACTTGCAGACGTTTCATTTAGTGGCACGCAAGGCAGAAAGCGTTATTTCTTTGGTGTTTTATGTAAAAAATTGACATGTAAGGTTTCCCTGAGATGGCTTGTAGAAATACATACGTTATTGTTGATTCACGAATGGTCAACCTATTTATATTATTTAAATGCAATACCTTTGGACTGTTGCTGCAGCTAACAATTTTTTGTCGATCAATAGGTCCATAAGATGTCATTAAATTGTGAAAAGTGCCAATCCCAGTAATACAGTATTTACACACCCAAGGCGACAGCTTCAGGATAGATGAAACATTTTATTGATTAATCAACTAGTCGTTTTACAAAAGAATAACAAATAACCCTTTATTAATTGCTGAAAACATATTGAAGGCATCTTTAGTTTTTAAACAGGTAACGGCCTTTGGTGGGGCCTTATGGGGAAAATAGCACAATATATTTGATTAAATACCTCAAAAGCCTTATTGCAACAATATTGCAGGGTTGGCTTTTTGTACTCTCTCAAAATATGAACACATTGAGATTTTTTGATGAAATAAGTGGGAAAATATTAGAACCTATGGAACAGTCTTGTAAATTAAACACATTACATTACTTTACTGTAAAGCAGCTTTTAACAACAGGAAAAGATGACAACTATTTAGGGCTCCTCCTACACATTTCATTTTTATTGATGAATTAAAATACATGACATTTTATATAAAATATCAGCAACTAGTGAAAAGCGGCTTAAATATTCAGACCATGAATCCAACACCCACATTTAGATTATCATTGCATAATATATGCTCACATTCGAGAAACTCGAACAGAATGTTCCAAAATCATGGCTGTTGATTGGCTGATCGTCTTCATACTTCTATTGGTTGGTACAAAAACGATTTATTTGAAGATGAAGATTTTATCAATGTAACAATTAGTTTGCAAATAAAAACATGTCAATATTGGTTAGCTGCAGCCCTACTCCTGTTGTAATACATACACCAGTTTACCCAGCTGGTGGTTTATCATCACTACTGGAAGCTGTCTTTGAAATGTCCTTGAGTCGGCGTCCTCTCTCAGTGACTGAACATGTGGACACACAGGCTGAGCAGAGCAGCTCGGGTCATCTGCAACAGTGCTTCTGAAGGACCGTGTTTCATAATGTCTAACTGAATGCACTTTATTATTAGATTCTCCTTTAGAAACTCCCCCACCACCTCCCGCCACACACACCACCCTGTAGTGAGTGTGCTCTGTGAACTCCCATAATGCCTCAGGGCGGGTAAAGGCAGAGTGCTGAGCTCAGCAGGATCAGCAGGGTGGAGCGCGGAGGACACGGATGCCCAGCAACAAGGATAGGTTTATGCTGCTACAGTGGAGGAGTGGTCCCCTGCTGAATGGGGTTATATTCACTCCATCGATGGATTGATATCAAATCAGAAAAGAGCTGCTAATACCTGAGAGAGAAGACTTTCCATCATTTAACACTGATGTACTGGAAGTCTATCCCTTATTTCTGTTCTTGCAGAGCATAACTGTATTTCTATAGCTTTAACATCCAACTACACACAACGAAATCTGTGTAATCTTTACATCTTGTACTAAATGGGTCAGTACGCTTGAAATAAGTTGCTCTTCTTTTTGGTAAAGAGTGTCTGAATATTCATTATAAAAATAATATTGATTCTAATTCGCATCCCAATGCGGACATGGACGATTCTGCATCTCTGCAGTAGGGCTGAACGATTAATCGATTTTTAATCTAAATCGCGATTCGAAATTATGCGATTATAAATCGCAAAGCCGGCGATTTTTTTTTCCTTTTTTCTTTTTCTTCTTGTGTGTCAGTCATCCACACCAATCAGAAGTGCTGTGCTCCACATGTACCAGCCATTGTTAACCAATCAGAAGTGGATTGGTGTGGATGACTGACACACAAGAAGAAAAAGAAAAAAGGAAAAAANAAGCATCCAAGCCGGAAAATGTATTTATACTGCCATACCAGCAGAAACTGTGAGCATTTTTAGGCTGCTTCTGCAGAAATATTACTACTCAGAGAAATGGCCGTTCCAGCACACGAAAAAAGGCAAAATTCCTCGATGACTGGTTCGCTATCAGGGCTGTTTAGGAAAACTATCAGCAATAATATATATGGTGAGAGTATTAAATTTCTAGCAGAATTGATACATTTAAAATAATCTAGATCTTGGTTCTTTTGTTTGTATTCTTTGTTATTGTTTTCGTGCATAGTCTCTCTGCTCACACTCCAGTCCACGTTCTTGGCGTGGGTGCCAACCGCCAGGTAACACGAAGAAAGCACAAGAGAAAGAGAGAAGGCAAAAAAGAGAAGTTGCACTTTAAAGGTTCTTGCAATCCGGGGCCAAAAACCGGGAAGAGAGAAGGAGACAAATAAGAGCGGTGAGCGATTAAACACCTGCCAGAGGTTTCATAAGCTGCTATCTACCCTCTAGCTTACCAGTTAATCACGAATCAGAAGTTATGCTTATTTAACGACAACAGCTATAATCTTGGAAGCAAAGAAACTCACAAAAAAACTTAAAATGTGCGACAAAATAGTCTCAAACTATCTTTAAATAAGCTAACACTACGCCTAAAAAAGCTAAGCTAACATCTAAAGTCAACTGCTAAGTAACAGCCGAAAGTTATAAACAGCTAAAGTCTAAAACGCTAAAGTCTAAGCCCCTACAGTTATTATCCATTGGCCTCTGGGGAGTAACACGTTTGATTGCTAATCGCTCAAGTGACTGTAGTTAGCGCGTACTTATCGGGTACACATTGTCTTTAAGACGTTGAGTTGTCTCATGTGTTGGCTGCTTGTTACCATAGACTGATGGTTTTCATGAATATATGCCGTAACTAGTTATAGCATCGCCATTCACGACACGTTACCATTGGCCCATTGAAATGAATGCCGATCGTTCTCAGCTGAGCAGCGGGGCTTTAACCTCAAGCTAAGCGGACGGGCGTTTAGCTCATTAAGGTTAAAGTAGACTCGCATCACTTTATTCTTAAATAGTCATCGATTCGTATCTTGCGACAACGGAACTTCGGGATGAATGCGTCACAGCAGAAGGTTTTCTCAGCTGGCATTACACAAGTTAACATATAAAGATGCAATAAGAGTAATAGAAAATGAAGCCCATTTAGCAGCAAGTGTACACACAGTGGAACATATCACGTAGAGCTATCAAAGGCATACACAGGAGGGTGCCGGGCTATACAGTGAAAAACTTGTAGCGTACACGCGGAGTCCTTCAAAACAGTCGGCTCCACTAGGCAGGAGGTTTGCGTCTCTGGGGCTTAACTTTTAGTGAGTAGTTACACACGGATTTAGTGCTTATAAACCGTGCGTTACAACCACCGATCTAATGTCGACCTGGTCTATGTGAATAAATAGTCATTTTAATGAAATAAAAGGCTGAACAAACTGCGTGAGCTGTACATCTAGAGCGTAAGGTTGCCGTGTACACAGCATTATTAATTGTGTGAGTTATCTAATATTTGTATCTCCGTATTAATAGTATAATTCCAGCAAAGACCAACTGTGTATCGTACGATTAAAGTCTTAATGGCATATAAACTGTTAATAACATCTGGGACCTGTCGTTTGCGATCATTTTCTGCCTCTGCCTTAGCATCACATGCGACAAAATGCGATCAATTCGCGAAGCAGCGGGCCGGTTTAGCCACAGCGAGCATACGATGGAGACAACCACTCCAGGGCGGTGATGTGATAAAACACGCGGTAGCACTGATAAGGCACTAGAAATTAGGAACAGTAGTCATTGAATAGACGACTCTTTTGAATTTCGCCTTCCCCTTCACTCGGCTGACTCAGTTTAGGGAGAGATTACTATCTAAATATGTTGTATCTCGAGATCAATAATGAAGCCAGCTCTGCTGTCTCTTCATCAGACAAGCTGAGAGCACAATGGAGGAGAAGAAGAACCCCTGGCGACTCAGGTCAGTGGTTGCGACTTCATCACAATAGTAGTTCCTAAAGTCAGCGTCCGCCGACGGGGCGTCTTGACCTTCATTTGACGCCCTGCTATTCTCAGCTCGAACCGGCCCCGGCGGCGTTATACAGTACCGAGGTAAAGTAAACCAGAGCACTATTTCTCCTAGACACAGCTACAGTCACCTTCGTGTGTGTACTTGTTTAACTTCTGCTCTAGGTTTTCCGAACAGACTCAGAGAGCTGTGAGCTCTGGAGCGTGGACTTACAAGGCTACCGGAGATCGATGTTGGGGGTTGTGTGGTTCACATGTCAGCTACGCCGATCGTGCCAGCCGGCTCGGCCCGATCCTGCGGGCCAGGGGCGGAGCGGATGGGCCGCGCACCTATTTTACAACTTGCCGATACGGCGCAACTGGCGTAACTTTTTAGATAAGATTGGATCGGTTAGCAGGGGGCCCTGGCCCGAGTCGGGGCGAGGTCAGTTTGCGGGCGGCTGTGGGGCGGGGCTCGCAGTCAGGATAATCGCGTCTCAGAGAGTAGGTGCGGTGTGGTATTAAAAGTATTGTGGTCGTATTGATAGTGAAGGAGACGTGAAGGACGACGTGCCACGGTTTAAGTAGTAGAGCTTCGATGGATAAATTGTCACGAATGCCATAACATATGCATGACATTCAGCGAGGCAATATTGGTCTGCAGGCTATGGGTTGGGTGGGGGCGCGGGGATGCACGTAGCGTCTGAGACAGCAAGTTAAATCCATTTCTCATCTGCCCAGCCGTTTCTGAGACGCAAGTGCTACCGGGTGGTGGGGCGGCTGCGAACCGCGAGATAAACAGTGACCGCCAATAAGATCTCGTTCAGGGATTTAATGGATTGGCCGGCGTTTTGTTGGAGCTGTTCTTCTGTTGCTTCTTTGCCAGGAGGCGCCAGCTGTGTCAGAAGGTGCGCGCGAGGCTCATGACGGGCAGGCTAGAGGTGCGCGTAGGCGAGCGGGTCGAGAATATGCGACCATTCTCCCACAGCGCACCGCGCAGAGCTCGCGCAGGGCTGCACGATGCGGCGGTACGGCTAAACACACCCAACACATATATGTAACAGGTCATGTGTTGGTAAATATGAACACACAACTCCCATATTTAAAAAACTCAATCTATTCAAATTTGTTGATATAGTTAAGCTTAAAACAGTACTGATTATGCATAACATTTTCCATAACAAAATGCCTACTAACATGTCATCACGTGGTATATGTCTCGTCTGACAGGGGTGCAGTTCTGACGGAGAGCACCAGAACGTCGCTCCGCCACTTCAGATAAGGAGCTGTACACCTGCTGCCGTTTTTGCGTGGCTGTGTCTTAGTTGTAAGCCCAGTGGCGATCTGTTCATCTGTCATACTGATCATACAATCAATCAACAAATCTTTGTTGTTATTAGCATCTGGTTAGCTAGCTATGCTAACAAATATATGAAACTTTTTCTACAACCAGTGAGGTAAAGGCACATCTTTATATGATCATTATAGTTATAAAAAAATAAGAGAATAAAGTAAACAGGTATAAAATACTATATGACAGTACAAAAGTTGTTATTAATAAACAAGAATACAGTTTGAAAGGGGAGTGATTTGTAAAATATCCATAAATAAAAAATCTGCTTACAGTTCTGTTTCATATGGATGTTGAGAGATGTATCCATAGATCTCTTAATGTTGCTCTCAAAGTGCAGCAGATTGATGCTTTTAACTTCAAGATTTAAAAAAAAAATCTTCCCAGGGGAGCATGCCCCCGGACCCCCCTAGAGGAGGTTAGGTCCCCCCCAACATAAAACATGTTCACATGGATAGGAAACTAAATTGCACACATGTTGTGTCCGTATCTTTCTGTTTTGGTGGTCATGCCACAACCATGCACGTGCATGCATGCACGAGTCATGGCAAGATACAGTTGGGCAAAAAAGTATTTAGTCAGCCACCAATTGTGCAAGTTCTCCCACTTAAAAAGATGAGAGAGGTCTGTAATTTTCATCCTAGGTATACCTCAACTATGAGAGACAGAATGAGAAAAAGAAATCCAGAAAATCATATTGTCTGATTTTTAAAGACTTTATTTGCTAATGATGGTGGAAAATAAGTATTTGGTCAATAACAAAAGTTCATCTCAATACTTTGTTATATACCCTTTGTTGGCAATGACAGAGGTCAAACGTTTTCTGTAAGTCTTCACAAGGTTTTCACACTGTTGCTGGTATTTAGGCCCATTCCTCCATGCAGATCTCCTCTAGAGCAGTGATGTTTTGGGGCTGTCGCTGGGCAACACGGACTTTCAACTCCCTCCAAAGATTTGTTATGGGGTTGAGATCTGGAGACTGGCTAGGCCACTCCAGGACCTTGAAATGCTTCTTACGAAGCCACTCCTTCGTTGCCCGGGC
>NW_011336115.1:102725-102958 GCF_000735185.1 Notothenia coriiceps
TCAACATCTTCCAAGGGCCGTACAAATTATTGACCTCTGCTTAAAAATACTAAAATCACAGCCCATTAATTTCGCCTTTCTTTCATGCTGTGCAAAGAAAAGCAACCTCTTAATCCAGATATCTTGCCATGACTCTTGCATGCACGTGCATGGTTGTGGCATGACCACCAAAACAGAAAGATACGGACACAACATGTGTGCAATTTAGTTTCCTATCCATGTGAACATGTTTT
>NW_011336115.1:102998-103217 GCF_000735185.1 Notothenia coriiceps
AGAAAAAGAACACTCAAAAAACCCGACAATATTAATCTGAACGAGATTTTATTGGGTCATTTTATTGGGTTAAGTACATTGTCAGAATAAGTGAGAAATGGATTTAACTTCTGTTAGACAGCTATCATACATACAGAAGAAATATTGAATGTGAATGTATGCAATATGTATGGCATTCATAATTTATATCTAATTACATTAACTGTGAATGTCCTTCAT
>NW_011336115.1:103237-106432 GCF_000735185.1 Notothenia coriiceps
AGTTCGTTTTCTCCTGGGAGCAAGGGAAGCTCAGGCTTCCCGTGTTTTTTCGGATGTAGTATAATGTAAGGTAAATAAAGATGAAAACACTGGAGAATGTTTGAGTGTTATTAATGTATGCTTGGAATGATACAGTTGTTTTGACTTCAATTGCAAAACCGCAGGAAGAGGCTGCTACCCAAGGTCTACTGAATGTGTTGGAGAATATTACCACCTGGCGTTAAACAATCAACTGTTGGCAACCAAAGTCTCAAGTACAGTGGAGATGTTTTCTTCTCCCCAAGGGCCACAGCATCTATAAACAGAACAAGACTGTTTCTTTCTGGAAGGGGGACTTTAGTTGTCGCGGATACACTACTTGGGAGTACATAGTTGACACCAAACCCAATTTCAAACCCATATTCAAAAAAGTTCTGCAATAAATTAACGTTCAATCTGCTCAAATTACAGTATACATTAGAAACTGCCTGTATCAGCTGGCAGCAGCTAAGCTATACCTTCACTCAATGTCCTCTCTCCACATCAACTACGTCTATCAGCTGGTCTAAGTCACACTTTCTACAGCTCTTGCTTAAAACCACTGGAATCACCATGTGTAGAACAGCACTCAAACGTCACATCCACCATCTGGCAAAAGACTATCGATGAAAACTAGCTTTTGGCTAATTTCGAGTGGCCTTTTCACAGTTTTTTACAGTATGTTGAATTAGAATTTACATCGTGTCCCTTTTAAATAAGTCATTCAATGGACTGACTCCAGCATGTGACGGAGCCCACGCCACAATAAGGGCACACTCTGGACTTAATGATCTCAAAGCTCTGAATTCTCTGAGGTGTGGTGGGACTGAGTGCGCTCTCTGTTCATTCCTTTTTAGAGCTCTATTTTCTGTTTCACCAAATGTTCCAAAAGAGGTAACCAAAAAGCCTATAACGAAAACCGTAAGAAAGTTTACTCAGATGTTTTCTTCCAGCACTTTGCCCCTGCTAACATCTCAGTAAATGCTAGTAGGTAATCCTTTAATCAAAATAAAAAACGTGTTATAGATGCATTGGCGTCCAACTCAAGTAAGGTTGAAGTGAAACGGCTGAGAGGAAATTCCACACCCTGCTCTCAGGCTTCGTTTAAGTTTCACCCTGTTGAAACATGTGATGGGCAGACTACTAATCAGTGCTTTCTTTTCCCCAAACGCTATCTTGGCATGCACCATTGCATGCCATCTTGGACAGGTCGGCCTTACCTCAAAACACTTGATCGATCTGTCTATACCTCCTATCATGGCCTCTGATTATAACAATGGCTCACTGTGGCCAGCTTTCTGAACTGGTATTCTTGTTTTTTAATAACAACTTTTTTCTACTGTCATATAGTATTTTATATAGTAGTTTACTTTATTCTCTTGTTTTTTTATAACTATAATGATCATATAAAGATGTGCCTTTACCTCACTGGTTGTAGAAAAAGCTTCTTATATGTGTTAGAATAGCTAGCTAACCAGATGCTAATAACAACAAAGATTTGTTGATTGATTGTATGATCAGTATGACAAATGAACAGATCGCCACTGGGCTTACAACTAAGACACAGCCACGCAAAAACTGCAGCATGTGTACAGCTCCTTATCTGAAGTGGCGGAGCGACGTTCTGGTGCTCTCCGTCAGAACTGCACCCCTGTCAGACGAGACATATACCACGTGATGACACGTTAGGCTCGTGTTGTGTTCAAGGACCCTGACATATATGGCCAAGGCCAGGAAAAATAGGCACTCGCTTGTTTAATTCTTTTGCCGTCTAGATTTCTTTAATTTTTTTCTTTTTTGCGTGTGTTTATAAATGATCTCGACGGGCTGTACCAAATGGTCTCGCGGGGGGCCGGAGGTTCCCCACCCCTGCTTTAAAGCAACCCAACAGAAGTTTCAAGTAAGTTTATTTCTTTCACTCGTAGCTCGGGCTGCGGGGGTGCTAGAGACGGGAGCATGTTGATGCGACCTTCCTAGCCGGAGATATGGCCGCATTTTACAATAAACTTCCGTTGGGTCGCTTAAAAACAAATATCGCAAATCGAATCGCAATCGCAATATTTGTCATAAAAATCGCAATTAGATTTTTTTCCCAAAATCGTGCAGCCCTACTCTGCAGTGACAAAGTGTAATGAGACCTACATTCAAAATCTAATTAATTTATAGTTTCTAACATTTTTACGTTATATATTTTCACATAAGTGATAGCATAGAAAAAGTAGATTTTGGAGAAAAGGTTTTAGATTGTATCAGAATCAGAATACCTTTATTAGTCCCACAGAGGGGACATTTACATTGTTACAGCCACAGACAGCTTAATGTTGCATAATGTTACATGCATTAAAAAGTACTAAGTAAAAAAAAAAAGTTATGATATAATGAATATAATACAAAATAAAAGTTCTGTAATCCAGTTCTTAGGATTTAGCAGCCAGGTATATATTGCACAGTTATTAACGGAATATATATATATTGCACATAGTTGGATGGTATTTAACAGCAAGGGGTGTTATAGTCTGTGTTGTTGTGAGTGTGTGTGGGGGGGGTCTACTAGGGGCTGTGCTGGTTGTAAAGTCTGACCGCTGCAGGAAGAAAGGACCTGCGGTATATCTCCGTGAGACAGCGGGGGTGCAGCAGCCTGTCGCTGAAGGAGCTGCACAGTGAGGACAGGGTGTCCTGGAGGGGGTGGGACACATTGTCCAGCAGGGAGGACAGCTTGGCTGCCATTCTCCTGTCTCCCATCACCTCCAGTGTCCAGAGGACACTAAAATGGAGGACACAGAGTCATAAAATGCCTTATAGTTAATTTCCTGTAGCAACAGTTGCATTAATTGATGAAAGAAGTGGTAATGTTCGGAAATATGGAAAATTGGATGTTATATCTCGAGATGCTTCGAGAATCGTTATCGAATCATGTCCTAAAGCCAGTGAAGACTCACTCCGCTGTTACTGTATATACAGCATGTTGTTGATAGGCTTGTAAACCAGTTGCTTATAAAGACCAACATGTTTTTTAGTTTGGTCATCATGGGATTTAGGAACAATAAGATGAGTATAGAGAAACACCAGCTCTTGCTGTAAGAAGCTGCATATAGCCCGGCAACTAACAGTAAATATGTGTAATGATATTTAACATTCAGTGTTGGCGGTGCTAATTGATTTTTGCTGCCGCTAATA
>NW_011336115.1:111480-170729 GCF_000735185.1 Notothenia coriiceps
AAGAAGGGAAAAGATACCAATTGGCCGACTAGTTCTGTATCTTTTTGCATTGGAATAATCCTTCAAATATATACAAATATAACCAACATTAAATGTACCTATGTAAACTACCACACTGTTACAGGATTAGCAAACATGTCAGAAGAACCAGCGCAGAAGAAAACTAAGTCAATCTAAACTTAAATTTAACAACTGGAAGGTCACATCCCTGACATCCACATCTCCGGAGCGTGGACCTTCTTCAATCATAGAAACAGCAAAGCCAGATGAACCCAAAAGCAGCGGCTCTGCGGCCGCAGAAACTGTCAAAACCGCCGCCGCCCCCACCGCTTCCGTTGAACCGAAACAGGCTGGTTCCGACTGCATGGAGGTTTGTTGTCGGGACATTGAGGCGGGTAAAGCTGTACAGCTAACTGTCGAAAAAAAGGAGACCGCTAGTAGATTATTTGGGCAAAGAGAAGGTAGCCTACTTCAACGCAGAATGGTACAAAAACAGAGATTGGTTAATTCTTTGCAAAACCACTAAACGATAGTGATAAACTGCGATGTTAACAACCTCATGATAACCTCTTTTTTTTTTACTTAGGATCATACCTGTGTTTAGTCTAGAAAAAGGTAAATGTGTGCATTTTATTATAAAGTTGTGTATATTTACAGACTGTTGCAAAAACTAAGAAGCTTATAAACATCAGGTTTAAAACTAAAAGAGCTTTACAAAGAACTAACACAATGAAAGATGTTTGGAGTTTTATTTGAGTTATTAATTTACATTTTTTGTCAAAGAGATGCTGATTTGAAACCGTTGTTACGGCATTTCCTGTTTCTGCCGGAGAGAGAGGAGGCCGTCCCAAAGCTTGCCGCTGTATTTACTCCCTCCATCTGACAGGAGGGAGCCTCATGAGTCACTCCACGGAGTTCACTCCGTCACGGAGGGGGAGTGTGTAAGGGGTAAGGTGTAGGGCGTGGTTTGGGATTGGGCCATACACACGCACTTTTTTTGGCCCCCCCACTTCTAAAATGAATCCGGCGCGCCTGCTCCTGACTTCTTTTGTTTGTGTAATATTTTATTTTATTTATCTTGTATTTTATTTCATTTTAAAATTGAACGACCGTCACAAAACTCCCCCCGGTGTTATGAAAGTATTCTGACTCTAACCTGTGTTCTTACACTATGTTCTTGTTTGCCTGTGTTTATTGGGATTTACAGAAAACAAACAAACAAACAAAATATTTAAAAATCTGCATTTTTAAACACCGACGATTTGTAGATTCAAACAGAAACGAAAATAAAATATGTTTACTTATAATTTTGTTTTCCAGGATGAACCTTAACTGAAATGTTGAACTCACTCCTGCTCCTCCTCCTCCTCCTCCTCCTCCTCCTCCTCTTCCTCTTCCTCCTCCCCCTCTTCCTCCTCCTCCTCCTCCTCAGGTCTCCTTCGATGACAGCACCTCCTCCTTCCTGAACCAGAGTTGGAGTTTCTTCTTCAGCCGAACAGGAATCCAGTACGAAAGACTGATTCATCTTTTTATTTTAATTATTGTTTTTCTAAATTCTATATTTAACACCAAAAGTAAACATCCTAAAGTTCCCTAATCAAGTGTTATATTTAATAATCATCAAATAATTCTAGAAAGAAAAAAGTCAATTAATTAGCAAAAAAATAAACGTATATTTTAATGTTTGAATGAAATATGAATTGTGTTTCTCCTCGCCTCAGGCCGGAGGAGTTGTGGGTGCGGGGGGGGCGTCGCTGCCTGATGGAGGCGCGGCTCTTCCCAGTCCTCTCCCCCCGGGGAGGGGCAGTGGGGGAGGAGGGGGGCGTGTGCTGGCTGATGGGGGGGGCCGGTGGAGGCCTGGGGAGGTATGTATATCCATATTTGACTAGTTCTCTGTTTGGAAAATAGTGAATGTCCTCTTCCAATATGAGAGCAACGTGACAACATGAGCCGCTTTCACACCGAGTACTTTGCGGCACTTAGTTCCCGGTACTTAGTTCCCGGTACTTAGTTCCCGGTACTTAGTTCCCGGTACTTAGTTCCCGGTACTTAGTTCCCGGTACTTAGTTCCCGGTACTTAGTTCCCGGTACTTAGTCCCCCCGAACTCGTTAGTCCCGTAACTGTCCTAGTAAATCGCGTTCACACCGGAACAACTCCCTGATGGAGGATTAGGCAAATGGAGCCGCTGACGTCACTTCTTCTTCTTCTGCTCTGGGTTTACTGGCAGGCCGCTAACAACTTCACGGCGTATACTAGACTTCGGGTGGCAGTAAATCGCCAGAAGCGCCGACACCTCCTCATCACCACCGCTCCCACGTTTTATTTTGTGTTGCCATAAGTTAGTCTCTCTCCGTTGGTGCGCTGAGCTAATGCTAATGCTAACAATGCTAATGCGAGCAAATAAAATGGCGGCTTCACAAAACCTTTTGGGAGTTTTACGGGGCGTGGTTTGCAATCCGCCCAGCCAATCAGAAATGGGAATCTTTTCCTCCCCAGGAAAGTACCTGCTCTCGAGCAGGGACTGAAAAGGTTCTCATGAACTCATTTATAGTTCCAGATCTTTTTGGTATGAACACAAAATCCCAAGAACTATATATACTGGGAAAAGTACTCCGGTGTGAAAGCGCCTAAAGGTATCCCAACTGTAGCTGTGATTATTAACATGTTTCAGTATTCAGAAAAAGCCACATTTTGAGATTTTCAAAAAAAGTCATAATTTTGCGATTTTTGAGAAAAGGTCATATTTTTTTGAAAACAAACAAATTATGAGATAAATTCCAACAAATTCTCATATTTTTACTTCCATTCTTGAGAGGATAATAAAAACATGGATCTAGATATTGAAGCTGAAGCCGGTGACGAGGGAGATGTTTCTAACATTCTCTATCTGTGTTTTTAATTGTTGTTTTACTTTGATGTCTGTAACCACGACACCAAGTCAAACTCCTCGTACGTGTCGACCCACCTGGTGGTAAACCTGTTTCTGATTCTGATTCTGAGGTGGAGGGAGGCGTGGAGACTCTCTCTGAAGGAGGTGCTGTCACTCACCTGTCAGGAGGCCGAGCTACGCTGGAGGGAGGAGCTCCTGTTCCTGGGGGGGAGGAGGAGGGTGCAGGAGGAGCTGAGGGGGAGAAGCCACGTCTGCCTGCTGCCTTGCTTCAGGGCCGCGGTGCAGGGCGGCCAGCAGGGGGCGCTGCTGCAGACCCTGGACAGCAGTGAGTTAGAATAATCATAATCATAACTTTTAACTTTCATTTTGTATTTATTTTATTTATTTTTATTTATTTCAACAATTAGACAGTTAATAGAGTGGCGAAGTCACGCCCATCTACTTCCGGTCCATGGGACCTTATTTCAGAAAAATAATGTATTGAAGTCAATGGAGAGAGAAAACTATCTTTCTATCCCGTTTGAATTGTGCCACGAATTACACATATGATGTTTGTCAATTTAAAAAATCATTTCCATGTAAAAAAAGTCAGTTTGTCGTAAAACTGTTGAAATATAAGATGATGAAAAATACGCAACTAGAAAGACTACAAATCCCAGAGTTGCAAGTAAGTGATGTCATAACTGATGTCACAATTGTTTTCCTCCACCAAATAAGAGATAGCTAAGATGAGATAACTTTAACAAGATGCCTGTGTGCTTAGTACCAGGTTGTTATCATACCAGCAATGGGTCTTGCTCGTTCTTTCGCTTCCCGTCTGATGAAAGGANGCTGTAGTACATATGCCAGGCCTGTAAGTTGCGCTGTAGTCTGCCACAAAAGCAGCGAAGAAGACTTCTCACAGAATAGAGTGGCGAAGTCCCGCCCATCTACTTCCGGTCCATGGGACCTAATTTAGGAAAAAGTATGTATTGAAGTCAATGGAGAGAGGGAACGTATCTTTCTATCCCGTTTGAATTGTGCCACGAATTACACATATAATGTTTGTCAATCTTAAAAAAATAATTTCCATGTCAAAAAGTCAGTTTTTCGTAAAACTGTTGAAATATAAGATGATGAAAAATACGCAACTAGAAAGACTACAAATCCCAGAGTCGCGTAAGTGATGTCACAATTGTTTTCCTCCACCAAATAAGAGATAGCTAAGATAAGATAACTTTAACAAGATGCCTGTGTGCTTAGTTCCAGGTTGTTATCATACCAGCAATGGGTCTTGCTCGTTCTTTCGCTTCCCGTCTGATGAAAGGAGTAGCTGGATCAAGTTAGCTACCTAGCTAGTAGCAAGCACGTTAGTTAGCATTACAGCCTTGTCATTTTTATTAGCCTTAACATGAAGTAACCNATAGTTATAAAAAAATAAGAGAATAAATTAAAAACAGGTATGAAATACTATATGACATTAAAAAAAGAATAACGTTAAAAAGGGAGTGATTTGTAAAATATCCATAAAGAAAAAGTAAATCTGTTTACAGTTCTGTTTCAAATGGGTGTTGAGAGATGTGTCCATAGATCTCTTCATGTTGCTCTCAAAGTGCACCAGATTGATGCTTTTAACTTCAATATTTAAAAATCTTCCCAGGGGAGCTTGCCCCCTGACCCCCCTATGTGAGGTCCACACACCACCTATAAAAATAACACTTTACCCCTGCTTACACCTATATGCCGTGAGCTGATTATCGAGCCTTCATTGTAACAGTCGCGGGTACACTGTGTGTGTGTGTGTGGGGATTGTTGCAGTAGAACATTCCACTGTAGCGACCAGTACATTAATGGGAAACCCTAAATGTTTGAGCACCCTCTATGAAACGTCAAGCTACCCCACAGCACCCCCAAAATAGAATCTCTGGCGCCGCCACTGAGCCTGACTATTTGTGTTGGGGGGGCCCGACTTTTTTTTTTCTCCAAAGGGGGGGCCTGACAGAAAAAGTTTGAGAACCACTGCTCTAAGGAAATGTACACTGCCTTGTTTTATCCTTAACTCGGTTACTGTTGCTTGGAGTCATGATGTTTCATTTCACAGTAGCTTCAGCGCACTGAGCTAGTTTAAGTCTGATGGGCGAGGTGTTCATTGATGAACCAGGACAGTAAACATACATCATGTTACCCCATACGGTCTGTGGCCCCTAAGGCAAACCTTACTTCTGCTTCAGTAACACACAGTTGGTGTTTCCGATCTGGAAGCGATGAAGCATCACAAAACTGTAACATTGAACTTCTCTGTAAACCTCCAACAACACAGGCGTTGGTCCAGACCGGAATTTCTCAACAGCTATTGGGTGGATTGCGACACATTTTGCAAGACATTTTTGTTTTCAAAAGGATTAAATCCCACTTGACATTACCTCTCTAGTGCTACCATGAGCTTGACATATGTGCCTTTAAGTGAGATGTCTTGAAAACTATTGGGGAGTTTGCTTTTATACAAAACTCATATCTCTCTAATACCTTTTAAGGCACATTATAGGTAATGCTTTGCTTGCTAATACTCTAAAGTCAGACGGTAAACATGACACCCGCTCAGCGTGTTAGCATTGCCGTTGTATGCGTATTAGCATGCAGACCACTACATTAATCTAAAGCACCTAGCATGGCTGTAGTGTCTTGTGTATATTAACATTGAATCAAGTACAGTAACTGCATGTCATGTAAAAACTAACAAAGACAAACCGTAAGAGATTTTTGATGAATTATACAGCTTAGCAGACAGACAGAATTAGCATGTAGCTTGTGAGCAGATCAGTTGGTATCTTAAGAGACAGATGTGTTTCTCAGATGTTAGGGAGATTAAAATCCAAATAACTTGACAGAGATCAAGTGGTGAAAAACACAGGTCAAAATGTGTAGGTAGAAAACAGTTTGCCGACATGTTCACAATATCATCTTGACTTGTGTGGACTATAAAGCTACTTCTGCTGCCACCAATTTTCCAAAAGATAACTAGGATATTGGAATCGAGTGTAGAATGCTAATCTGATAGTTAGCATGCATGCCAAATGACATTTATTGGCCTACAAAATAACTGATTACCATTAAAGATATACATACTATTAAGAGTTGGACTGGTCAACATTTTGAACAGTTGGTGACGCTGCATAAGGTCAGAAGGTTGCCAAAATCAGTAGCATCTTCATAAGGGAAACATGTTTATCGCAATCTATCCAATAGTTGTTGAGATACTATAGGCTACAACTAACTAATAATCCACAGAGCTATACGTTGGTAGCGTGGCTAAAGTGTGCATTTAAGCATTTATAGACAAAGTTTCTCCTAAATTATGTTTACAACCTTCATTTTATAATAATCACTCGTTAGCAATAATTACAGTATGGCCAAAGAGTGCCAATTACCTAGCTCATTATATTCACATTCCCTGCTTTGACTAATAGCCCTCTGGATGAGTCAGACCAGTCATAAGGAGGCCATCTTACTGCTGTGTCATAAAAGGAAAGATATAATTGACCATGCTGCCACTCAATATAAAATAACTTATAATAAACCTGACGCCAGCTGGAAACCGGACAAGCAGCAACCTGCCGTAACACGGAAACAGCCCCTTAGTAGTTTGTTCTTCTGAGCTTCTGAGGACAAAAAATGTTTTAATAGCTTGACTCAATTTGTCTACAACAGGTGAGTTTTTGAAATCCTCCCTTACTTTTTATATAAGGTTAAAAGAGTTGTGTTGTGTAATATATTTATTTGAGATATCTTACAATATCAGACAGTACATTGTTAAAGGTAGGGTAGGTAAGAATGGAGAAACCAGCTCGAGTGCGCTAGAATTTGAAAGTACGCAGCCGAAAAAAATCTGCCCCTTCCTTCAGACTTCCTTACAGAGCCCCTCCTCCAACACACACAAACACACACATGACCAATGAGGGCACGAGATAAGTTTGTGCACAGATGGAAGGCTGACAGGCAGGTAGGCCATCCAGTTATTTTAGACAGGCCGGCTCAGATGATTGGTCGTGCTTTTTACAGCGCCACGGCTTCCACAGATGACATTTGTTTTAAGTATTTATTGTCAAAGCATTTAATGTATTCATTGCTATCGGGATGTTAAGAGCATTCCATGGAATATAACAAAAAGTGTTTCTGAAGGGAATTACCTACCCCACCTTTAAATGGAGGTAGATGGAGTGTCCTCGCTTAAGGATATGTCTGAATGTGTCCAGAGTCAGCACTTTATATAATATATGAGCAGTGGAAATGCTGAAAACCACCACCGGACATATTTTCCTATTGTATTTTTAACCTCTGTGAGTAAACAATAAGAGGATGTGGAGTCATACAGAGTGACATATATGGGACATGGTCTACTTTACTACACAAACATCCACAAACAGCATGAAGCTGTGGCAGTGAATGGGCAGAGAATGTTTCGCAGCCGGCTGCACACCGCTTCCCATCATGGCTCACTGTGCTTTTCATTAATTCCTTAATGCTATGAAACTCCCACTCACTCTCAGACATCTCAATTTGATTTTCAGAGAGGGAAGCTTTTCTTCTGCACCATCTTACTTTGTAAAGCTCGGTGAAACAAAACAAATGTACCAGATTAATAATTAATATAAGACACTGAAAGTCTCAAAGGTTTCCAAATCAACCACAAGGTCAATTTAGTAGCTCTTCTGAGGCTCTTGATCATGTCAATTTTTCTAAGGATGGCGTTGTCAAATTGTAATGGGGTATCTAGATTTAAAAATATTTTTCATTTTGATTTACAATACTTCTTTCACCTTAGTTCAAGGAATTATTTTTCCAGTTAGCTTTTATAAGTTGAGGCAAAAGTACATTCTATGATCGAATACACAATCAATGGAAAATTGAACATTAAACATTTCCTAAACTAAACGGTGAACACTCCAAATGTTGAAATCAAAAGAAATGATTGAAAAGACACAGAACGTTTTGTAATTATTAGATATTTTCTAATAAGTATGAGAGAATAAATCATAATAGAGATAAAGAAGTCATTATCCTCTTTGGAGAAAGCATTTTACTTCCTTAGAAATCCTTCAAGGTCTTCATCTCAATTGTAACTGATTCAAGTTGTATTAACCACATCATTCAGACTGTTATCATGGAAACAAATGTAGTCTGGGCTTCTGTGGCTCATGCTTCATCTAGCTGAATACAACAGACTAATAATGAAAGATTAACTGGAGGAGGATGGATACTAGTAAAACTGTGACACTCTGTCAGCCCTGTTGGCTCCGAGGGATAAAGTGACTCAAGCACAGCAGGCATGAGATTATAGTGGTGAATAAAACCTGTACTGTTCCCTTTGTAACAACTGGATAATGACTGGTCAGTTTTGCCTGTGGATGATATGATGGAAGTGAAAGGTTTGGACTAAACTGATTCAGGCTTACGGCTGTATAGATGCCAGCTAACATACTGGACTGTAGCTATATAGAATCTCTTTAAAAAATAAAATCCAAACTCAAAAGACACTTTCTAGCTTTTTCCAGGGATTTGAAGTGTGCCAAAGGTCTTCACCAGCAGAATTATGCTTATACTTTGTCATATATATGCATCTGCCATGTTTATTTTTAAGTTTCCTTTTCACTATGTATTGGGAGTAGTATGTCCTGCTTGACACATTGCAATGGCCACGATAACCACTGATAACGGGTGTGTACCGATAGGTCAAACCCATTTCATGACTGGATTGACAAACTGTTTTTCCCATTCATGACATTTACTTGATGAAATTATTTTTTAACTTGATTCCTTTTATGACTCTCGTGGTGAACAGTGAGTTTAACCGAAAGAGGTTAATACCTGCTCTCCTTTCTTGTAGCGCGATGTGAAGGTCGTCATGTCTCCTTTCCAGCAGCACTTAGTCTTTCAGATGTCTTTCTGTCTGCTGTCGGTGCTCCAGTTAATTTGATGTCATAACGGTTAAAGGCACTAAAAGAGATAAGATAACAATAAATACGGAGGGCACTCAGCCCTCCTTGAAATAAGGTTGTCAGATGTAGCCCTGCTTTATAAAGAATATTTTGATGCTCCTAGTAAATGTTTAAAATAGCACTCTGGCAGTCAAACAATGCAATTAATCCCCGAAAACACTTTGTGTCCAACATTTAGGTAGTAGTTTTATTTCAATGTTACAGAAAAGGATTAGGTCCACATGTGAATTTTCTTTTTAGATGAAATAAGTATTCTGACTTTAATCTCAGAACTTTTGTTCAGATCTCATAAAAAGAAAATTCACATGTGGACCTAATCCTCTTCCGTACTATTGATATGATCCAACCTCAGAATTGGGGTGTTTACAGACTCGGGAACTTTTTAATAAACTTTGTTGCTCCCTCTAATGTTGCCAGTAATATTAATGAGACAGCCACAGTGTGAACATTTTCTGCCACATGGTTTGCTGACTGGGATTGAATGCAGCTGTGTCAGCAATTATAGAGAGCATGTGCATAGTTCAGAATCCCATACTAATGACCAGTCTTCCTCAACATATTAAGAAGAAGACAAAAAAACCTGAATGTCAATATTGGCATTGTTTTTTCTATCGGCACAAGTTAACCCTTAAATGGGCATTCAGATTTAAATATTCTGGAAAAATGTATTGCTATTTTTTTTTATTTCACCCATATTACACTTTTATACACCCTTATTACACCCATATAACTCTGTTATTTCATTCATATAAGAGTGTTATTGGACCCATATTACACCCATTTAACACCAATATCTCATCCATATTACAGAGCAAAGACATTGTTATAACACCCATTTCACACATGGACACATCCTGTGAAATGACTGTATCCCTCAGGAAACGTAAACCATTTAAGGGTTAATACATTCAGAGTGCAATATTCATGCTGCATAGAGTAACTGCCTGTTGTTATTTTTAAATAAAAAGTCTCCAGGGTTCAGATTTAAAAGAAACAACCCGAAACCACCAGTCCGACTCTGCTTGTTTGATCAGCAGCTGAACAAACTCAGATTGTGAACATATTTCAGTGATGAATGTGACAGTAAAACAACAGCATCCATAAACTGGGCCCCAGTGAGTTTACCCAGTAAACATGCTGCTGATCTAGCGTTGGCTGTTTCACAAATTAGCTCATAATTCTGATTCGTTCCGCATGATGCTTGTTAAACTGGTGCATTGCAAAGTGACACTGCTGCCAGTGTGTTATGTACCTGCAACCTGTTTATGAATGTAAGCTTCCCTGACCTAACACATAACCCCAGAACAAAAAAGGGATGTCATTTCCTGAATTAATTGTTCCACCCCTCATTGCCCTTGCCTCCTCTTCCAGCAGGGGAAAGAGACACAAACACCATGTGACAGCTCCTTCACCTTTTTGAGGCGTAGGAAGAGAACATCTTTCATGCTAAAAATAGATCCCCTGATGAAGCGCCTGCATGCTTATAATGGGGCTGCTGCTACGCTTTGGCCCTCGCTTTCACCTCTCATACTATGTGATACTGCGTGCATACTCTCATGCAGCACGAGCCTCCCCTCCCTCTCACAGAAATGCTGCAATGCGTCTCCCTCAGCCAGGACTGGGTCAGTGTAACTCAGCTAGCTGCAATAGCCATAGAAGCATCCCCATAGCAACAGCAAATGAGGATTATGGTTGAGGGATTTAATTTTGTTGCGTTATTGTTGCGATTGTGTATGAAAAGAGCTTCAGGATTAAACTTGTCTAGGGGGCTTTAGTTAGGTTCAGTGGAGAAAGGAGATGGCTAGTTAGCAAAAGAGGAGACGGGGCAGGGTTGAGGACACTTCTGCAGTGTGACAGATGCTTGAAGATGGGGTGTTGTATTGTCATTAAATGAAAGTGGTCATAGGATGTTTTTATTATGGGAAACATTGTTTTTCCTTCTAAGTTTTTCTGAGCTTTCAATGAGTCAGACATGCCAACATAACTTCTCATTCTCTTAATCATTCATTAGACCAGTGGTTCTCAAACTTTTTCTGTCAGGCCTCCCCTTTGGAGAAAAAAATAAGTCGGGACCCCCCGAATACAAATATTCAGGCTCAGTGGCGGCGCCAGATATTTATTTTGGGGTGCTGTGGGGTAGCTTGACGTTTCATCGAGGGTGCTCAAACATTTAGGGTTTCCCATTAATGTACTGGTCGCTACAGTGGAATTTTCTACTACAACACTCCCCACGCAAATACACAGTGTGACAGTTACAATGAAGGCTCGAGGCATGTGTAAGCAGGGGTAAAGTGCTATTTTGATAGGTGGTGTGTGGACCTCACATAGGGGGGTCCGGGGGCAAGCTCCCCCGGGAAGATTTATTTCTAAATATTGAAGTTAAAAGCATCAATCTGGTGCACTTTGAGAGCAACATGAAGAGATCTATGGATACATCTCTCAATATGAAACAGAACTGTAATCAGATTTACTTTCTCTTGATGGATATTTTACAAATCAACCTTTATTTCACAACTTTATTCTTTTTTTCATACCTGTTTTTCATTTATTCTCTTATTTTTTTATAACTATAATGATCATATAAACGTGTGCCTTGGAAATAATTGTTTACATTAATGGTGACCAAAACGTTTGAGACCCACTGAGATAACTTAGACTAAAGTTAACTATCTAAACACTCAGAGAGTCCTTTAGCCTACTGAGTCCCTCAGTCTGACAGGAGAGGACTGTCCTCCACTTTGTTGTTGAAAAAACTCCTTATATCCGTTAGCGTAGCTTGCTAGCACCAGAAGCTAACAACTACGATCTCCGGTACCGGTGCGCTCTCTCTCTCGCTCGTGCACGCACACAAAATGGCTCATTCCACACACACACACACACAGAGCCAAGCTTTAATGAAACACAGAGACCCAGACGTAATAGTACTGTATCATATTATTTTCGAATCAATAATTTTTCAAATTATGATTTATTTTTTATTTATTTTTAATAACCATTTTTCCTCCTGGTCTCTCGCGCCCCCTGTCATGCCCAGTCAAAAGGAGGCCTCTGTTACTCATCAATCATTATTTGGCCTTGGTGTAGTCTTACCATTTTTCTTTTACTGTGTTTACCGCAGGCCAGCGGATTCTCCAGTATCAGAGTGACGTCCTCGAGACAGTAGTGCTGGTGAACCCATCAGAGGAGACCGCTGCCTCAGAGGTAAGTCACACCTGGACAACACAGACAACGTACAGCATGGTGTTGATGAGCAGACTCTCTGAATCTAAAAAGCCTTGATTGAACTTGGTTTCACTCACCAAGAACCTAGCAGCTCCTGCTGTTCAAGACTCAGCTTAAATGGGAGGTCCATGTCTCTACTGCTTGTGATCAACCGAAAAACACACAAAGTGTGATTCTCACATACTGCTTTGTGTTATAAATAAACCCACTCAGATGTCTCAGATCTGACTGTCATGTGTGAAAATGAGTCAAATGTTAGCATAGCATTTGACTGCTGGTGAAGAAAAAATCTACTTTTGAACCTTGTTGTTTTCATTATTATTTTTGTCTAGTGTAGTATGATATAGGAAAAGGTTGAACCTACATCATTTAAACTATATATTTTGTATACACCTGATGATATCCCTAGAAAGAAAACCTGTTTGTTTACAATCATACTGTATTTTACTTCTGCATTTCAGCTTTATTGTTTTTGTTTCAGGATCTTCAGCTTCTTGATGAGAACCAGTGAAACAGCCTTTTGCTAGCCAAAATTAAAAGAAAATATTTCCTTTTCCAAACACTCTATTTTGATGGAGGCAAGAGGTAGTGATTAAGACTAAAACGTCTTGGGAGCAATGCTTTAGACTGCATCATTTAAATATGTTTTTATTGTATTGACTTATACACGTTGATTTGAAGTCTTTAACTTTCGCTTTCCATTCATAAGTATTATTATCTCTCACTGGCTCGATGTTGCATGGATGGCATCAAACTGTCAAACTCAATGGTACTAAAATTACTTTTGGGTCTGATGTTGGTGTCTTAAAGAAGGTTTAAATATTACAAAGCATTCATGTTGATTGTGAGTTGGTTATTCTGTACTTTACCCAGATTCGATCACTGATCACCGACTTTGCTGGGAATAAGTTGCTGATACTGTGCGGCCAGAGCTCTGAGCAGGGAGGTGACATCTTACTGCAAAGTGGAGCCTTCACCTGGCAAAACTTCTCTGACATAATCTCCAACCCTCAAGTAAGACCAGTGTGCTTTTATCTCCGAATCGTTTTTTGTACAGTCTCTGAATACACACTTATAAAACGTAAATCGAAAGTGTTATTTTAGTTTGTTTTTTACTGTGTTCCCAGGTAACTGAACTTCTGTCCAAGGCCTCTTCAGAACAGCCGTCCAGGCTTACTGTTTCCTGTCAGGGAGACGGGGGCTGGAGCTCCCTGGGCCAAAGCCAGGAGCAGCAGTCACTTCAAAATATTTTGGAATACCGCCTGAACCCTGAACCTAACCTCCCCGACATGGACGGAGTCACAGAGTTCACCGAGTATGTCTCAGAGACAGTGGATGTTCCATCATCCTTTGATCTTCTGGAGCCCCCGACCTCAGGAGGTTTTCTGAAGCTTTCCAAACCCTGCTGCTACATCTTTCCTGGAGGCAGGGGAGACTCTGCTCTGTTTGCGGTGAACGGATTTAACATCCTGGTGGATGGTGGGTCAGATCGAAAGTCTTGCTTCTGGAAGCTGGTTCGCCACCTCGACAGGATTGACTCTGTTCTGCTTACCCACATTGGTGCAGACAACCTCCCTGGCATCAATGGTTTGTTCCAGAGAAAGATTGCAGAACAAGAAGAGCAGCGTAACCAGGGATCTGGCTCCAGCAGCAATGGTGAATTGATGAAGAACCTTATCTCTCCCGAGTTGGGGATTGTGTTTTTTAATGTCCCAGAGAAGCTTCGGATGCCTGAGTCCACGCTGAAAGTGAAGCGAAGCATTGAGGAAGCATCTCTTACATTGCAATACCTCAACAAGCTTGGTATCACGCCAGAGCCTCTTCACAGGGTAGTCAGCAACACCCTTGAACCCATCACACTATTCCATAAACTTGGTGTTGGAAAGTTAGACATGTATGTCTTAAACCCTGTTAAAGAGAGCAAAGAGATGCAGTTTCTAATGCAGAAATGGGCTGGAAACAGCAAAGCCAAGACAGGGATTACGATGGCCAATGGAAAAGAAGGAGAAATATCTGTCCCGTATTTGACATCAGTTACCGCTCTCATTGTTTGGATTCCTCACCGTCCAACAGAAAAGATAGTCAGGGTGCTCTTCCCTGGAAATGCACCGCAGAATAAAATCTTTGAAGGCCTTGAAAAACTGAAACACCTGGACTTCCTGCGATACCCAGTAGCTACCCAAAAAGATATTTCATCAGGTGCACCTCCTCCTATCATCAAACAGACCAAAATGAGATCAAGAACTGACAGCAAGGAAAGTCTCAAGTCTTCACCGAAACCACACTCTAAAACCACAAAGAAAGAAGCCAGTGGGCAGGAGGAAGAGTCCAAGAGTGACATTAATACAGAGAATAAAGTGGAAAAGACAGAAGAGAAGAAACCCAAAAGTCCAAGTCTAAAAGCCACCAAACAACAGAAAAACAGTGAGTTTGCGCCTGTTGCAGGCAACTTGGAGAAAAAGAAAGTATCAAAGGAAAAAACGTCAAAGAACGAGAAAACTTCCAAGATGGATGAAAAAAAAGACAAAGAGAAAAAGGAAGTTAAGAAGGAGAAAGGTGAAGTAAAGAAAGATGAAAATAAAAAGGAAGTAAAAAAAGAAAGCAAATTCAAGGAAGACAAAAAGAAGGACCCAAGTAAACCAGAGCTGAGAAAAATCACTAAACCTGACCTAAAGCCACTCACCCCTGAAGTGAGAAAAACTCTGCATAAGGCAAAGACTCAGGTTAAGCCAAAGACTGACAAAAATAAAGCAGTTAAAGAGAAAGCTAATGAGAAAAAGCCAGTCCCAAAAAACATTCCTGACGAGATCGCAGCAGCAGCTTTGGCTGACAGGTCTATTGTGTCTTCCCCAGAGGACCTCACTGAGGACTTTGAGGCTCTGAAAAAGGAAGAGCGGTCCAAAGTCAAGTCTGAGCCGATCCAGAATGATGTGATGTTTGGGCACTCAATGTACGGGGATACTAAAGTTCCTTCCTTAGTTTTTACTGAAGATAAAGTCACATCCCAAGCCACTGAGATCAAATCTGCTTCACCCAAATCCCCTGTCAAAAAAGATGAAGACAACAAGGACAAGGGCACATCAGTACAGATTAAAGCAACTGAGAAGAAGGAAGCAGGCAGTGGGTATGCCAAGAAGTTTGAAGAGGACCAAATTGGGAAATATGACGAATATGACAGCTCAAGAGACAGATCAAAGAAGAGTGACAGCTCAGAGGAGGAGGGTGATGTCATTGAAAAAGCTGACCTTGAAGGAACAGAAGATGATGAGGTCCTCAAATATAAAACAGAAGAGGCGAAAAAGGAAAAATCTGTCAAGGATTGGGACACCAAGCCAACTGAGACAAAACCTTTATCAACCACAGCCCTATGTGGACAAGTAACAGCCTCCGTCTCGGAGCAATTCTCCTTAATCCAAGACGAGACCATCCCCGGCTACTCCGAAACTGAACAGACCATCTCTGATGAGGAGATTCATGAAGAACCAGATGATAGGATCCCACAGCTGCGTTATGATGTGGGGTCCTATGACGTCTCTGTCCCTGACCTCCCCGGTACCTTTGACTCCATGCATGGTATGAAAGAGATGAAGTTCTCCGCACTGTCTGATGTAAAACCTAAAGCCTTCCTGGGTGGTCACGAGCATGAGCTTGCACCTTACCCTGCCATCATTGCTGCTCCTCTTGCAGAAGAAGAGCACATATCCTCTGCAACATCCATCACAGAGTATGACAAATTGTCATCCTTTGCTACGTCCGTAGCTGAGGACCAGTCGATAGCCTCTGTGACAGCACCTCAGAACGAGGAGGCTGGGAGGAACTCTCTCCTGCTGGACACAATGAACAGTATCCCCTCACGCGCTGAGGCCGCCCATGGCAAAGATTATCTCCACTCAGCAGGAACCATCTCACCCACCTCCTCTCTGGAGGACGACAAGTGCTTTAAGTCTCCTTCCTCTGATGAATACCAGCCAAACATTCCTGAAATGGAAACTAATGCGAAGATCAAATCAGTCCATGAAGAGGAAGATGATGAGGAGGACGAGGATGAGGACCAGACTCCAAACGTTGACATCCCTCTGGGTAAACTGCAAGAGGGCTATGAACATGCAGCCTTCAAGATGCTCCAGGAGAAGGACAAATCTCCCTCTGCCACTTTTTCTCCTCCTCCCCCTCCCTTCTTTACCATGCAGTACTCTACCACACAGGCTGTGAAAGATAACCAGTCCCTTTCTAAAGGATTTAAGACTGGGGAAGATATTAAGCCTGTTTCACCACCTCCATCTTTCTCCCCTAGGTTAGATTTAGAGTCCCACTCCAGGCAGGAGAGTGAGGAAAGATGTTTGAGTCCAGATGACTCTACCATGAAGCTGGCTTCACCCACACAGTCTGTGCCTACAAGCAGTGGCTACTCTCCGACAGAAGATAAATCTTTTAAGACACAAGAAAAATATGTTAAAACTGACACCCAGAAATCACCCATTATCTCAGCTGGTGACAAGACAGTGTCAGCATCTGAAGAAGAGTCTGAAGATTCTGAAAAATCACCTGAAGACAATGAGGAGGAAGAGGACTTTTTTGCCAAAAATAATCTACAGCCCGCTGTTAAGGCCAAGATTATGGAGGCAAAAGAAGGGTGCTTCTTGGACGACGACTTTGCCTCTGAGACAAAATCTGAAAAGACAGAAACTAAAGTCAAGACGTCAGACAAGACACAGGTGGCATTCAGCACAGAGGTGAAACCCAAACCTCAAGTGATGTACTCTGATGAAGATGAGGATGACAATGAGGATGATATCCCAAGTAGGATAGGACCAAATAAGCCCTTGCCAGCAGATCAAAGCAAAGTAGACTTAAAAAATGAAGGTACAGAGAAAACTGATTCTAAAGATTCTGAGAAAAATGTTCATTTCAGTCTCTACAACTTTCCAGAGAAGGAGAGCAAAGAAAAGGCAATATATATAAGACAGGACACGCCCTATGTGCATGGCAAAACATTCTCTTACGGTGACATTTACGGCTCAGTGGACTCTGATTCATATAACCAGGATTCCTTAGATAAAGTTGACAAGGACACGGCACAGAGTGAAATAGATGCCAATAAACCCCAGACGCCATCACCGGTAACATCTACGGACAATATGTCAGAGAAGGGGGGATTCACCGATTCTTGGGGAAAGGATTCCTCCCCTTCGTGGCTCGACTCCAAGAGTACTTCTGCTAAACCTCCATTTGAAGAGGTAAAAGGAAAGGCGACCTTTGAATACAACACAGGAAGCCGATTCCCTTCAGTGGCTGATAGACCCGAGGCCTCGTCCACGTCTCTATCATCAGAAAAAGACGCCTCTTTTAAAAGCCAGACTGACGGCACAAAGCCCCAGACGTACTCCTCAAGGACAGCGTTTGAAACTGACAAACCTGCCGCCACAGGTTACGGTGAGAAAGGAGCAGACTTGGAGATTGATATGCAAAAACTAACTGCAAGGGATGAGGAGGACTATGATGATGATGAAGTTGCAGATGAATACGACGAGGAAGACGAAGAGGACGAGGAGGACGAAGACGAATGTGCTGTCGATTCTGATATGGAGAAAGGTGCCAAAGAGAGGTCTGAAAAGGAGGTAAAGAGTCCAGTCAGTGAAATGTTTGGCTCAAATAGGCCTGAATTTATGGTTTCTATGGCGGGGTACGGTTATAACAGCCAGGGGAAGACTGAAAATGAGGTAAAGAGTCCAGTCAGTGAAATGTCTGGCTCAAATAGGCCTGAATTTATGGTTTCTATGGCGGGGTACGGTTATAACAGCCAGGGGAAGCCGAGAAGCCCCCCTTCAATTAAAAAGGCTGAACACGAGGCTCAGATTAACTCCTCATCCAGTGGAAAGCCAATGGATTTAGGAGCTACAGGTTTCTCTGGCTCCTCCTCAGGGCTTGAGTACTCATATGGAAAAGTTGAGAAAGACTCATTTTTTTCAAGTCACAAAGGTAAAGAGGATCTCACGTTGAAATCAGCAGACGACAGTTATTACCAGAGTGACAGGGCTGATCCAGATTTTGAGAAACAGAAAACACCAGACCTTCTGAGCAAGAAATCACTGGACTCAAACCTCCAGTACACAACAACTGCTGGCCCTGGGTACTCCTCTTCTTCGGCCTACAGCTACTCCTCCTCCACCTCAGGCTCCCTTTCCACCAGCCGCCAGTTCGGAGAGGAGCTGGAGACTCCTGCCGAGCCTCTTTTTGAGTACTCCTCTTTTAAAGATGAACACTCACTTGCCATGGATTCTCCATTGTCCAGCTCCACTGGTGCTAAAGACGACTATCTAGAAGTTTCTGAAAGACACATCACAGCTACAACCACGGCTGAGTCCACCCGTTTCTCACCTCACAGCCCATTTGAGGAGATCAAATCTTTCCCTTCACATTCGTCCACTGCTTTTGCAGGGGACAAAAAGGAGCATACTGCTTCTTTAGGAGGCGTTATGGACAAGGGGCCTCAATCTGACTGTTTCTATAAGCCGGAATGGTCTCATGGGTCGAAGCCAGACACAGCTGTTGGGTTCAAGGCCTCTGCAGGACCGTTTGCTCAACCTGCAGAGCTATCCAAGGACAAAGAGGCAGCCAGTGCTGCTCTTTTTGGTGTCACTTCCTCACCACGCCCAGACATAGAAGGCAAGCATTACTTTGAGGAGACGGACAGCAGTGAAGAAGAAGAAGAAGAAGATGAGGACGCGTACATGCGTGAGATGACTCGAAAGTCTCCTTCTAGTGGCCCGGCTGGTGGCCTCTCATTTACAGACAAGCCTGTTCTTCCAGCTGCAAGTGAAAAGACAGCTGGTACAATCCCTGAGGTTCTTGGGTCCTACATGCCCTCGCCCTTCCAAGTCAGCAAGCCAGACAAAACAAACGGACCCACAGAGGTCAGCTTGAGCACCACCCTACCTGCTGGAGAGGAATCCAGTGGTGCATCTTCAGGACCTACTAAGGTGGAACCCAAGGTTGGAGCTGCAGCTTACAAGAGCTCTTTCGAGTGGGAGATGTCAAAGCCCCAGATGGGAATGGTGCCCGGAGACTCCCCTACTCATTACCGTGATGAAGATGAGTTTGAAGAGGAGTGTGAGATGGAGCCAGAGCACCCTGTTCGCCCACTGTCACTCTCTTCAACTGATCAGCCGTTTCACTCTCCGTTCTACGCTGAAGAGTGCAGCCGAGGAGGCCAGGATGACGACGATGATGACAGCGATGAGGACCTTGTTGGGGATGTGCCCATGGGGGCCACCTCCTCCTATACCAGCCGCAGCTCCCCCGGATATTCTTCCTCCGAGTACAGGCAGGCAAAACATGACCTCTCACCTTCCTTCATCAACCCATGCATGCGTCACGTATCCAGCGATGAGGATGATGAGGAGCATTGTCGCAGAAGTGACCAATCGCAGGAGGCCGATGAGAATGATTTGTCGGTCAAGAGTCGGGCTCACAAACAGCTGTCACACAGCAGGGAGAGCAGCTCCCTGCACCAAGCTGGTGGCATGTCAGCAGGGCTGGGTCTGGCCACAGAGGACACACCGCCAACCTCAGTCAGCGAGTCTTCAGCCTCTCAGTCAGACTCTGATGGGCCTCCGGGCACTGAGGAATACCCCACAGTCGCCGGTGAGGGCAACATGGACTCTGATGAAGATGCAGATTATATGCCTGTTGATAAATTATCAGCCACGGGAGGGGGCAGCCATCATTCCTCTAGAAGGACTGACCCTCCTCCTGCTCCCGTCATGGACCCATGCCCTCACCCCCCACGTCCAGACGTTTGCATGGTTGATCCTGACACTTTGGATAATGGCTTGGTTAAGAAAGAGCCAAAAGTCAAGAGCTTGAAAAAGACTTCGGGTAAAACCAAGTCAGCATCCCCGGCCAGGCGCAAGAAGTCTCCCATGCCAGTCAAACAGACGGCATCCCCTCGTACCGCCTCACTGAAGAAGAAGGAGTCAGACAAAAGCTCACGTATGTCTCGCCTGTCTGACGGACAGGGCTCCAA
The DNA here is from genome assembly GCF_000735185.1 of Notothenia coriiceps. Lineage (NCBI taxonomy): Eukaryota > Metazoa > Chordata > Actinopteri > Perciformes > Nototheniidae > Notothenia > Notothenia coriiceps. The sequence goes on from NW_011336115.1 coordinate 131,595, forward strand.
AGATGATGACCTCTCCAGGTCGAGCTACAACCCTGGCAAGAGCCTGACTAACGGTGTCAAGAGCAGTTCAGGTGGGCAAATTATGAAAAAAAATTGAAAGCTTTCAGATTTAGTAAGTTAAATGTTTTTTTGCACATTGACAGCAATTTTTTGTTCTTTCACTCAGGCTCTCAGAAGTCCGGCTCTGCAGCTGCTTCTGGCCTTCCTATTTATGTGGACTTGGCCTACATTCCAAACCACTGCAGTGCCAAGAATGTGGATCAAGAGTTTTTCAAACGCATTCGCTCTGCGTACTATGTGGTCAGTGGGAACGATACAGCAAGTGGTGAACCAAGCCGGGGAGTCCTCGATGCATTGCTTGATGGCAAATCTCAGTGGGGTTCAAACCTCCAGGTAATATTTCCGACGCCATACTCAGCTTGATGCTGACAATAATTTGGCATATTTAAAGGTGTTTACCCTGTAGGCCACAATACACATACACCTTATGCAATTGCACTCTTTAAAAGGCCAAGACAGATACATTTCCAACAAAATGTTGTTCATGTATAGTAAAAAGGGAGATATGTGTGCACCCAATGAATCTTGGATTGATTCCGAGTCCCTCCCCTCGACGGCAAAGTAAAAACTAAGTGTGCGAAAGCATAATATTTCCCTGAGGATGTAGATAGAAGAGAGTGAACAATCATACTGTCTTTAAGCCTTTAAGTTAAAATGGCTCTCATTTACTGCCGATTTCTCCACACATTCTATGAAACTAATTATCTTGAAATATTTGATTGTTGTATACTAGCTCTTGGTTTTCTATACACCATGATAAATCATGCTGTTATCCTCTCTACCAAGTCAGTCATGATATTTTACTGGTCTCTTGTCTTGTCGCTCAGGTCACGCTGATCCCCACCCATGACACAGAGGTGACCCGTGACTGGTACCAGCAGACTCATGAGAGGCAGCAGGAACTCAACATCATGGTCCTGGCCTCCAGCAGCACCGTTGTTATGCAGGACGAGTCTTTCCCCGCCTGCAAGATCGAGTTTTAAGACCCTCGTTTCCCCCTCTCCCTCCTCCTGGCCTCCCCAGTGTAGATCTGGTTTTAATTGCTCTTCTCTATAGCCTGATATGCAACTCTGCCTCTGCTTTGGGCACTTAACCAAAAGCATAAACAGACCTGGATAACTGTCTATGTTTTTCTAGATTTGTATTTATTTATAAGCTTGTTGTGGCTATCAGCATTTGTATTACAAAGGTAGTTTTCTGACTGTGTCCTTCACTACAATATTATTATTTCTCAGGCCTATGAATGGGAGAGTTTTTTTCTGTTCCTTTACATATCTTTTTATCAAACCCTGTGAGACAATGACGTCTTTATTGGCTCAGAAAAAATGCCTATTGTAAAAAGAAAAAGAGAATCATATAGGAAACAACGTAAATTAACAATTGGTTGCTTGTCTTCTAATTGGCCTAAACGAAAGCACAAGTTTGCACACCTTAAAAGCCAGCAACAATCGAGTGCATCGTGGACAAAACGTCGAGCCTTTCTCAATGTGATCAATTGAATCGGAAGTCATTATTACAGGCTACTTGTGATTAGCTTTCCCTAACTTGGCTCTATATTCCCGTTCAACTTTCTTCTAAAAACAATGGCAGTCCCAGTGTTGAACTTTGTGCCTCCTGACATAGTGCGATAGAACACGTTCAATCTGTCTTTTGAGTATATTAGCCGTAGCGTAGGAAAAAGTATATTAAAAAATCTGTATTGTAGTGATATTTCTACGGTAAACTCAAAGTGAAAATCAATCTTTAAAGTACGATTTTCTCGGTGGCTTTTATTTGTTACGGTAGATCTGGAGAAAAACATGTCTCTCTATAATTGTTTCCGTAGTCTTTGGTGTATTCTTTCAGTGTATTTCCAGTTAACACGTTGTTGCAGAGGATCGTGAGGAGAACTGAAGGCAGATGCGGTGAAACGAGTACAAATTCATCAACCTGATTTTTGGATTCTCCCCGTTTATCTCTTAACATATAAAACAGCGCTCAAGCTTAGAGGAAGGTTGACAAACCTTATATCTGTTGCTGCGCCTCAAAGATCTTTAAAGCTGTGTTAAAGAACGTCGAATGTATTCCACTACAACATTAGGAACATGTGGTTGCGAGGAGAGATTGTGTTTGCCTGGTGAACAAAGGTGGTCGGTTTGCTTGATAGTCAGAGGTTGGACTGTCACCCACATGTGCCTTTCTGTCCTGCTTTGCTGGAAAGGGGAAATGAAATGTGGTTTTTCGTCGTATAAATTTAGCTGGTCTCCTCTGTTGTCGTGAGTTTTTGTCGGTGAGAACATCATTGCACAAAACAAGGTCAAGAGTTGTACATATTGAGAATAAAATGGCACTTTTAAGAGCACCGCCACGGTGCGTTTTAGATTCCCTGGAGCTGCCACTCGAAAAAGCACAACAAGTAACCAGTGTGCAAAAATGTAAGCAGTCTTAAATTAAGCAACACATAACAGCATTTGCAAAGAAAAAATTGGCAGTTTTAGTTTTTTTCTGGTTACTTTGGTAATTATTGTAGAAAAGAGTTTGCTAAATTACTTTTTAGAAAAAAAACACCTTGTTTTCTTAAAATTGTCAACATTTAACTAGTGATTTTTTGTTCTTCCAGTGGCAAATCAGTGGATGTTTTTAAGTTACACTTAATTAACTTATTATACATATATAAATATAGGTGCTTTTATTTGATATTGATGATTTTAAATTTTGATAGGTTTTAAGTACTTTTTAACAAATCTTAACTACCCAACAAAACTCAAGGACCAACACGCATCACCAGGGTTGCTCTTTTATGATCCACATTACAGATCAGATATTCCCCTGTATGATATTTTATCCCCTCGATGCATGGACACAGAAGCATGTACATAAAGGAGATAGCTCTTTAACAAGCAGGGGGCCCGCCAGACCTCAGCGGCTCCAGTCGATTTGAATGTGAAGATGCAGATTTACCTTTACGTTCTCCGTGGAGGGCTTTGATCTCCTGGTTGCCTTGGTTACTGTGCATCATGTGGTACATCTGACTCATCGCTCACGCCGGGCGGTAACAACCGTACTGTTGTAGCCTGCAATACATCTGGACTTTGTGTAGGGCAAAGACCTGTTTCTTTATTTAGATGACACACATTATGATTTTCTGTCCTAAATGATAAAGATAAGAAATACTCAGTGCTGATTTAATTAACAGCATCTTTGATAAAAGAGGGTCAATGCATTCCTGTTTAATACTGCATCACTGTAAACGTTAATAATAACAAACGAACACTACTCATATGAGCAGACACTCAAAACCCAAACTGCCAGACACTCATATCAATACATTTATACCTATAAAGGATTTCCTATTACTCACACCTTTTTCCAGACAATGCTTAAAATACACTCACAGCTGCATTTTCGTATCGTGCAACAAAAAATAAGAAAATATAAATATCTGTGGGCATTCAAACTTGTTTGCCGTGAAACAAATCATCATAAAGACTGTTGGATTTCAGTGAGCCCTGCTTGTACGTGCATGTGTAACTTTTGAGTTCTCCTGTAATGTAATAGCTGATGAAAAAATGCTTACCATAGAAATGCTATTTTAAAAGATGTATATTAAAGAAGTTAAGCTGTGTGGAACTAAGGAGGCACATGTAACCCTGGCTGTGCAGAAAAGAAAGTATCGTGATCGTTCATTTTTCTCCTTTCTGCTTCATCTCTTGTTTTAAGTGCAATATTATCTTTATCTTTAAATGCTTAAAAAAAGTTAAAATAGAAAAACTGATTTATTGTTGAAAAGGGAAAAAGTGTGGTGAAGACAAATAAAAACATCATTTACTGAAGAAGAATGTCTCCCTCTTTTTTCCCCGTACCAATGTATTTCATTCATGTTTTTCCTCTTTAAAAAAGGCACTATTGTACTTTTTAGGTTTTCCCTTTCCTGTAGTTGGTTAGTGTGGTTTTTGTGCATCCCAATGATCCAAACATTCCCACAGTCCCACCCTGCCTGAAATAACTCCACTGGACTCCTTTGTTTACTTCCATAACAAAGTGACATCACTATGTAACACTTGAGCTTCTATTGGCAAGCGCTCCAACACATTGTACGTACGTGATAGGCTAAGGGACGGGACATCTCTGAGTGTAGTGTTGGCCAGCTAACCAATCAGAGCAGACTGGGCTCTGGTTTCAGACAGAGGGTGAAAAGAGGTGCTGAGGCACAGGCACAAAATAAAGAGCTTTATGAACATTAAAGCATGTAAACATGTCCCTGGAGAGACACTAAATACTAATATGAACCTGAAAATTATCCTAATATGGCTAAACTGGGTTAAACAGATGACAAATATATGTTTTTATGATAGAGATTATTTCAACTTCCCTTGTCATAATTTGACCTGCTGGACGTGATAGAGAAAACTTAATTTGATTATTAAAGTAATCATGGTTCATCCTCTGGGCACCATGAATATCTTAACAAACTTTGATGGCACTCCATTAAGACAGTATGTCAAGATGTCCAAACACAAAGTCTGAATGTTGATCTGTAGTCTGTGATTGAAAATATAGTCATTAGGATGTAACTTCTTTGGCTTATAAATGTCCAACAGAAACAGGAACAACCTCTCAGATCTCCTATACGACCCTATTGAGTCCCGACGGTCCCGACACACAACCCAAGGCTTTGCAGACAATCCTTCCTCACTGCCTCAGTGTAAGGATTATGTCACCTGGTGGGACATGGGAACATTGTGGGCTTTGTTCTGACTCAAAGACCCTTTTCAACAGTTGATACTGATACTGTGATGGAGGAAGGAGCAGGCTGGAAGTTGGAGCACAATCCAGCTGAATGAATGCTGCAATGACATCACCTCCTGGGTCACATGACCAGGGTGGAGAACAGAGCAACAGCTGTGACATCTATAGTATTATACAAGCACTGTTGTATTTTAACATTTTTGTATGTAACATTTCACAAACAAAAATGATGTGCTTTTAAAATATGGTGAATCAATACAGTGAACCTAGGTAAACTAATATAAAAAAGTAAATATGAGCCAAACCAGCTACAACAATAGGAAGCCATCTACACCTTACCATTATACTATTCCAGTATAACTTTAATTATAAATCAAATAGTTATTTTATTATTTGAAATATTAAGTTCATTCTGCTGAGGAAAAGGCAATACATCTTTAATAGTTATATATTTTGCTTTGACTGTGCTGTCGCCACTTTTACTTAATTGTACCAACGAAGACACGTTTAAACAGAAGCAGCTGAACATGAACTTGCCAGAATAAAAACGTTACATTTGAAAAATCTGATTTTGAATCATAAGCAAGCTACAAAATCATAGATCAAGGAAACTATATTACAGACCAGCCATTTAATACTACCGGTACATCAAAAATATTTAAAATGATATAACATTTTTAAAAGTATAGAAATGTAATCCTCAGTCTTATTATGTACTACACTTAAATAGCATTGATATTTTAGGAGAGGATGTTTTATATTGTAGTTTTTAAAACCTTTTTTATTTTAATGTCGAGTGGAAGTTTTTATGGCTAGCTTTTTTAATTTATTTTTTATTCTAATGTTTATATACATATCATTTAATGTATCTTTTATTTTTTTCTTAAAATGGAGAAAAACCCCAATATGCCCCCAGGTAAAGAACGTTATCTGAATATTTTCCTCTTCTACTCAAATATTCTCTTCCACTCACATGAATCTACCTGCCAGTAATAAATAACACATGACCTTCCCCTGCGTCCCTCTTGCTTTTCTTTCCTCCTCAGCCTACATTACTCTCACCGGTGACCTTCACACTGACAGCAAACGACGTGATAATGCTGACTGCAGGCGTCTCAAAACGAAAACAGATTTATTTCAGAAAGTAACGCTGTGTGACTTCAGAGGTCATTTACCTGCCGAGACCTGAGTATCATCGTCAGGGAGGACCATCCTGCGGTGCTGTTGATCTGGGGCTGTTTTTTATTGGTTGAACTACTTAATTCTGGTAAAATATAAACCTGAAAGGAGAAGAGTGGTGACAGTTTGAGCAGCAGATTAATGCTCTTAGTTTATCACTTATTCATCCCCATACACGTTAGGTGTTAAATATTCATCTGCCATATTCAAAGCAATCCATCAGTTTTTATTTAACATGTTGTAATCCACCAGGTCTAATACTTTTCCTCCATTTGCCTCGTCTACTGGGAAAAATTATATGGATTATTGGGCAGAGAAAATGTCATTATTAATTTTTTATTTTGTAAAATTTAAATTATATTTAAAAATGAAGAATTTGTATACATGTGTTACATTTTGCACATCATTTCTGAAATTCTAAACATTTTCAAAAGTTCATGTAAACTTTAAAGATTTTGTTCTTAATCTGGATTTTTTTTTAAACAATACTACAGTAAAGCAAATAATGGAGTAGAACCGACACATTTGAATGACACTCCAATAGCTGTATTTGTAACATTGTTAGAGGCAATACAGAATATTGTGTCTGTTTCACATAACGACCATTCTAAATCCAAATGATTAAGCTTCACACAGACAGGCGGTGTAAACCAGGACAGAGAGCATTTGTGGAATCAGCTCAGTAGAGTTAGTACAGATTTGAAGAAAACACACATTGTGCATGACCTAAGCTTGATGATCCAACAGGGAGAAATGTCAGACATGTGATTTCAGTTCACGAAGCACTCTGAGCAGGTTTTAAAGGTCAATTCACAGAAATTACAAAACTGATTTTTCTAGCCTATAGTGGCATTTCGCGATGGAGCCCGAATGTTGAGACATGTATCTGAGTTTTCTGCCCTTCCTCTGATGCAGCAGAAGGGAACAGAGTTTGGTTTATGGTACTCTCAGGTTTGAAGTAAGGCCTCAAGACTCACATGGTGACATCACTCAGGGTGTTGTAGTTACAGGCAACCTGATACACCGTGTTCTATCAAACTGTAGCATAGATTTTAAATGAATTTCTAGAAAAGAAAAAAGCGAACCTTTTGCACTTTTCATTCCCTACTACTATCCATATGGAGTTGAGCGCATTAAGATACAGTCGGTTGCTGACTCTTCAGTTATGTTCCATAAAGCACTGCAGAAGAATCCAACAAGATGAGCCTTAAAGCTTCAGAGTATGGGAAACATTATGTATAAATGTCACATTCATGCTCGTTTCATGAATTGTACTACACATACGTTATGTTAGTCAGATCTTTAAACTCTTTTGCAAAACCTTTGCTTTTTTCAAATTCTTTTTTTAAAATGCATACTTGAAATGATCAAAAAACCCTACTTACTGATATTTAACCTGTGTTTCCCCCCTCTACACTATATCGTAATGTAACATCACATCTCACTGATTGAACACAGAATAGCACTTCAGCGTACTTGGGTACCTGAATTGCTTATCATCATGTGTGTAGCCCCCCCCTCGCCCAAACACACCTGCTACATACCTGCTTGCCACAATAAAAGCACATCCAATGTAAATCGCTCCTCCCGTTTGTTCGCTGATAAAAGGAATTAGCTTTCATATTTTCCCACATCACGAGGTGATTTAACCAAAACATATACAATGGTACAATAAGATATCTGATGTGGGTATCAAAAATACCAGAAGAGTATTACAGTAAGATGACATTTCTTAATAAAGGTTTTTTTATCTATCAGTTCCTACTGAGTATATTAAATCTTCTTTGGCTGTAGGCGATGTACGCAGCTTGACCTGGAGATTTACTGACAGAAGCCTTTTTTTAACTGACATTATAACAAAAACATTCTGACAAACAAATATTTCGCTTTTGTTTGTTTTTTCTTTAAAATTTAAACGCAGATACTAAACATAAGAAGCTCAGAAGAGAACACACACTGGGGTAAGACGAAGAGCAGAAAAGCCACAGATTATATCTTCAAGGCCTTGCAAGTTACTTCCTGTGTTTCTAATAAAATAAGTGAGCTTATAAGTAACATTATCCTGTAACAAACAAAGGACCCTTGCCCCGATGCCAGGACATAAACCCTGATACCCGTCACGGGACTATGATGGAGGTTATGGAAGCTGATCATGGGAAAACGTAATCTGTCCAAAGGTAAAGGCTAAAAGGTAAGACGACAGGTTAAAGTTCCATTGATCAATATCTCCACGGTCACTTTGAATCAATTGAACACAGAACATTTGGAAACTATTTCTTAAGGCCTCTTTAAGCACATTTCTTTTGAGATTATGGGTGGAGAACAAATCCGAGTTTAAACAGTTTTATAATGTGATAAAATATCTCGCTCTGCCTCCCAGTGGCCAAAACTGATGAATCCAGCTTTAAGGAAAGGTTTGTGTAACCGCTAATAAGCAACAGTAACAGGGAGTTTGACGATAAAGCTTCAACTTACAACACTTGGCTCTCTACGTCTATAAAGACAGAACCAGTAGACTGTCAGAGGATGCTCAGTGGCGTCACTGGCAAAGCCCCGATGTGCTTTCTAAAAGGCGATGAGCAGCACTTATGGCACTGTCATATGATTATTCTAAGCAGAGCCTAGTGAGAGGATCAGCTGCCCATTCATTATTACTCAACACACAGTATTCATCAAGCAGGAGGAGGCCAGGGCGAGTGTCACACAGTACAACGCCTCACTGCTCATGATTGACAGCCAGGGATCTGTTCTGAAAGTCTCCATGCTCTACGGCTCTGCTCCACCATCTAGAGGCGTCTCAGATTGGGGGACATCTTCTGGGCTGTCCATCCACAGCTCCATGGACTCCTGGGTGTCGAAGAACTCGTCAAGGCACTCGGGGGACTGGGGCGTCTGGGAGCTGGAGCCTGCCTCGCTGCTGCTCTCCCGGAGCTCCAGCAGCACGGGCAGAGAGCCGGGGAGGCAGTAGCCCTCCATCCGAGAGAGGGTGAGCTCTGCTAACGGCGAGCAGGGCGGGATCGGGCAGGGATCTGAGGCTTCCCTAGCCGGAGGAGCCACTTCCTGTGTGCGTTCAGGATCGTTAGGCTGGCGATATGTAGCGGGGCCAAGCTCCCCGTCTTCCTCTGATGAGTTATTAGGAGTCAGAGGGACTTCGGCGAGGGATGTGGTCGGGTCATTTCCCTGTGACCCGGAGGCGGGCGCCGGCTGATTGGAAATGTTTTGAGACGAGTAAGTCTCCTCGCTGCTCTGGGGGGTGAGAGAGATCTTATCACTGAAACTGAAGCGTGGGGAAGTGTCTGCTGTGGTGGGAGAAGAAGGCCCGGCGCTGGATACTGTGCTGGATGGACCGCTGCTGTCTGTGGGAGCAGAATATAAAGTGTGAGAGGAAATAACACAAGTCTACATTTTTATGATTCATTTTGGATAAACATCATCCCTGCAGCTCAAAGAAGTGAAATAAATAATGTGTCATTTGCAAGAAAAGACCAAAGATAACAGACAGCAACAGAGACAAAAAATGGAGGCTGCAATGGAATATTTGTGTTCTATAAATAACCCTCACACGTCTGAAACTGAGACAGCCGTGGGAGGCCAACCTAAAAATGTCAAATCTCGGATGGAACATGGAGATGCTTGGATACTCACACCAAGGAGGTCTGTCAGAACGAGATCTGAGAGAGATGGAGGAAGAGACTCTCTGGGGGATGTACGAGTCCACTGACGGATGGTTCTGTGCGTCCAACATGGCCGACTGCAGAGCTGCAGGGATAAACAAAAAAAATACAGATCAGGATAAAAACGGGTTTTGAATGGGTATTTTTCAAACTGGGATTCAAAACTGGGAACAACAATGTTTATTTTTTGTGTGATTAAGTTACTAAGTATCGCTGCTTGGGGAAGTTGCATACCAAAAATAAGCACTTTTGGTGAACGTACAATGATGCATTATTGCCTGGAGCAATGCATTTCACCGTCTTTAGCCAGCTGTGGCGCTATAGCTTAATAGTGGACCAATTAAAAAAATTGCTTTTCCCATTAGTCACTTATGCAAAAACATTGGTACATATAGTTGAATCTTGATTCCGGATGCTGATGATTATGATGTTTACAGTAAATTACATTTTTGATGTCTGTTTTACCTCTGGTAGTCCTCGTGTGTGGATCTCCTGCACTCTCGCACACACCGGCGAGGAACTCTGCGACCTGTTTTAGCGACAGGGAGTTGTGCAGCGTTTCCAGCGGATAGATGGAGGGTACCATGGAGCAGCCTTCGAAGCCTGCATCAGAGGAGAGACATGACGCCCGCAGGCACATCAGCACTCAGTTAGACCTCAAAGTCAGAAGAGGAGAAGGCAGAAAGCCACTCGTCACCCGACACCAATGCCCAGATGCCGCCCATATACTACACCTCCACGCGGTGCTCCTTAATCCTGCTCCTGTTTCTGAACAAGCCCTAAAACTCTTGCCAGCCCCTACTGTTCACTTCCACACAGGCAAGTTGCAAAAACACCATGCCAAGACAACTAGATACCAAATCCAACGGCAACAAGTCTACACACTCTTAGAATCTAGTTTTATTTGCAAAAGCAAGCAGGTCTCGAAAACATCCCTAACTGAGTTTGTGGTGAGTCCCAACACACAGAATCTGCTGCTCTAACAGCGGTAGGAAAAGCTGTCCAGTTAATGTTCAACGAACGTTACCCAAGGAACTTCATCCTCTGTTAGTTCACAACCAAGTCACCAGAGCCGTTCACGATGACAAAGCGTCAAACCACAGCTTGCCTCTATCGTCTAAACACGTCAAGAGAAGGCAGTTTTTACTGCGCTCATATACACCCAGTGTGAGTAAATGTACAGCAAACAAGCAGGAACCACATGCTGGTTATAGTCAGGTAGGACTGCTGATTCCACAGAGTTTCTGTACCGTTCAGAAACATGGACGCTGGCTGGTGCTGATAGATGATCTATTTGGAACAGGAACTATAATCTTGAATGGAGGCAGCTTTGTCAGCAGCAACCTGCTTATGTGTCACCTAAACATATACAGTGGGGCAAAAAAGTATTTAGTCAGCCACCAATTGTGCAAGTTCTCCCACTTAAAAAGATGAGAGAGGCCTGTAATTTTCATCCTAGGTATACCTCAACTATGAGAGACAAAATGAGAAAAAAAAAATCCAGAAAGTCACATTGTCTGATTTTTAAAGAATTTATTTGAAAATGATGGTGGAAAATAAGTATTTGGTCAATAACAAAAGTTCATCTCAATACTTTGTTATATACCCTTTGTTGGCAATGACAGAGGTCAAACGTTTTCTGTAAGTCTTCACAAGGTTTTCACACACTGTTGCTGGTATTTTGGCCCATTCCTCCATGCAGATCTCCTCTAGAGCAGTGATGTTTTGGGGCTGTCGCTGGGCAACACAGACCTTCAACTCCCTCCAAAGATTTTCTATGGGGTTGAGATCTGGAGACTGGCTAGGCCACTCCAGGACCTTGAAATGCTTCTTACGAAGCCACTCCTTCGTTGCCCGGGCGGTGTGTTTGGGATCATTGTCATGCTGAAAGACCCAGCCACGTTTCATCTTCAATGCCCTTGCTGATGGAAAGAGGTTGTCACTCAAAATCTCACGATACATGGCCCCATTCATTCTTTTACACGGATCAGTCGTCCTGGTCCCTTTGCAGAAAAACAGCCCCAAAGCCTGATGTTTCCACCCCCATTTTTCACAGTAGGTATGGTGTTCTTTGGATGCAACTCAGCATTTTTTCTCCTCCAAACACGTCTAGTTGAGTTTTTACCAAAAAGTTCTATTTTGGTTTCATCTGATCATATGACATTCTCCCAATCCTCTTTTGGATCATCTAAATGCTCTCTAGCAAACTTCAGACGGGCCTGGACATGTACTGGCTTAAGCAGGGGGACACGTCTGGCACTGCAGGATTTGAGTCCCTGGCGGCGTAGTGTGTTACTGATGGTAGCCTTTGTTACTTTGGTCCCAGCTCTCTGCAGGTCATTGACTAGGTCCCCCCGTGTGGTTCTGGGATTTTTGCTCACCGTTCTTGTGATCATTTTGACTCCACGGGGTGAGATCTTGCGTGGAGCCCCAGATCGAGGGAGATTATCAGTGGTCTTGTATGTCTTCCATTTTCTAATAATTGCTCCCACAGTTGATTTCTTCACACCAAGCTGCTTACCTATTGCAGATTCAGTCTTCCCAGCCTGGTGCAGGTCTACAATTTTGTTTCTGGTGTCCTTTGACAGCTCTTTGGTCTTGGCCATAGTGGAGTTTGGAGAGTGACTGTTTGAGGTTGTGGACAGGTGTCTTTTATACTGATAACGAGTTCAAACAGGTGCCATTAATACAGTTAACGAGTGGAGGACAGAGGAGGCTGAGGATGTGATTTTCTGGATTTTTTTTTTCTCATTCTGTCTCTCATAGTTGAGGTATACCTAGGATGAAAATTACAGGCCTCTCATCTTTTTAAGAGGGAGAACTTGCACAATTGGTGGCTGACTAAATACTTTTTTGCCCCACTGTACATATATTATGCCATCAAGGACCAACTGCCAATCGGATTCTACATGCAATATGTTGATTTATAAACAGTTTGTAGAGGAATATGCTGATTATGTATATGGTTCTATTTATGTCCTACTGCATACTTTACGTACGGGTAGGTATAGCCTTAGTGTTTTGATATGGACACCGTTGGTTCTAGGAATGTAAAATGTTTTCTCTACAAAAAGCCAGAAACGTAACACTAGCAGCAGGATTTTTGCTGCTATAAAATACCGTCTCAAACGATCAATTCCTGGTTTAGATCAAGTAAAATGTGATAAAAGAAAAGGCAGAAGAAATATGACAGTTTGATGGTTTCTGCTACACACAGTCTGAATATTAGTAGCTTTTGGGGAGAGTGAACACTGCTCAGTTTGTATTATTTCTTGTTGGTCATTTTATCAAAGAAGTTATTTTGCCCCCTGTCTGCTGTTACTGCAACTAGGTTTCCTTCCAAGATAAACAGTGTTTGTATTTTTAGGTGGCCTAAACCTAAAACTGAAAAGGTGTGTTGCTATGTGCATGATTCATTCAATCAGAATAGTAATGCCACTTTGTTTTGGCACATCAATTATAACTGCTTTTTGGTGAATTTACAATATATGTAAAAGTCATTGTTGGTAACGTACTTTGGGGAGTGTACATGTTTTCTTTTACTTTGAGTGAGGGAAAAATAAAGTGGGACAGACAAAAAGTCTGATATGTTAACCTGCAAAGTATTAAGTGTCGGACATTCATCATAATGGCAGCCCAAATCTTAAAATTGACATCTGAATGCTAAGATTTAATGGTGTCATTTTCTGTATTTCTGTTTAGGATCCATTTTAATCAGTTACTTAAGATTCTGCCTTTATTAGATTGACCAAACAATTAATTGATGAAATAATTGGTAGATTATTTCAAAATTAAATTTGTTTTTAGTGGCGCCCCTATATTGTATATCTTGGTACACCTAAATTGCGAAATATGTGCCTTCAATACTTTTTTCAGAAAAAGCTTTAGGAATAAAACAAAAATAACTGAGGATTTATGGATTGGCAAAAAGGGCAGGGGGTGGGTTACTAACACCACTGCAGATTGCCCCAAAACCTCACACCACTCCAGCTTGCAATCTGCATAACCACAGACACAGGCAAGCATGCAGAAACATCAAAAGGCAAAGCATGATGGTCCACCACAGAACAAGCACAGTCCAAACTGAAAACCGTGAGCAGCGGCTGAACAGGGTGTGAGGCTGCGGGTGTGGGGGCGGGGCCAGGGGGCTGACCGTGGAGGTACTCTACGGGGTCCTGGCCGGAGATGAGCCAGTTTCGGAAGAGGCGGAGGTGGTAGGAGCACTGGTGGAGGTGGTGGGCCAGCGCCCCGTCCAGAGAGAGGTGGCGGCCCAGGCTGAGGTCGGTGGAGAAACGCCTCAACAACTGGGCCACACGCTGCTCATCCAAGGGCTCTGAAGGAGAAGAGGGAGAGCGAGGGTGGACAGAAGAGGTGGAGCAGGGGAAAAAAGGCATGAAACGATATAGGATGGGAAATAAAATGAGGAGGAAGGAAGAGAGAAAAGAACTGAGGTATGATGCAGATGAGAGGGAGAATAGGAGTTTGGAAAGACAGGAAGGGAGGCAGAGAGAGAGGAAGGAGGAGTGTGTGTGTGCCAGAGGTGGGACCAAGTCATTGTTTTGCAAGTCCGAGTCAAGTCTCAAGTCTTTGCGCTCAAGTCCAAGTCTCAAGTCATTGTGCTCAAGTCCAAGTCAAGTCTCAAGTCAGGATGGGCAAGTTCAAGTCCAAGTCCTAAACTTTGACAAAACGAGTCATTAACAACTCATTATGTGCTTTTCACCAAATGTAATGACATCCATCAACAGAATAATACTTAATAATCCAACTGCTCTTTATTAGTCACATTAATAATTTAATAATCAATTATCCCTCTGCTGGTAAAGTAATGTGTTTTATTCTAATTTAAGAGGTATCAGTAAGGTAAGGCTACCGTGACGGTTTGATTCAGAAGGAGTTTAATGTGCAAGATCCCTGATGTTGAGGTGACCAGAATGTTTATTTCCACTGTGTACAACATGTTATAAGGGACCCACAATCTATCTTTATGCGAGGGATAATGTGCAGCGAGGCGGTCTCTATGGGGAAAAGAACACCTGCATCTAGATCCCTCTGCAGGTGGTACTTTTAGTATATTTTGATGCTAATACTTTTGTACTTTTACTTGTAACATTTTGAATGCAGGATTTTTTATTGTAACCGAGTATTCCTACACTCTGGTACTTTTACTCAAGTACAAGATCTGAACTTCTCCCACCTCTGACAATAAATCCTGAGTGGTTACCAAAAAGTGGTTTTCGCTAATTTCTTGACTTTTTCCGACGAGCTTGCATTTAAATCTGTCTCCCTGTCGCTCTGTGTAGCTGGCCTGTACCACTAAACCTACTTTCTTTGGAGCGTCTGCCCCCCACCCTTCTTTCACATCATGGTATGATCCTAGTGTGTCCTCGCATATGATTGGCCGCATGGTGGCCCAGCTAAATAAAGACCCGCCCCTGCCTGCAATGAATCTCAGCAAGAGTAGGAGCTGATGAAGATTCTGCTCTCCCCAACGGGAGTCTGCTCTTCTAGCGGTATCTCGCGATCGGCGTGTTGGAGACCTCTGAATTAAATTATCAAGCCACTTCAAGTCAGAAGGCTCAAGTCCAAGTCAAGTCCTGAGTCATTGGTGTTCAAGTCCAAGTCGAGTCGCAAGTGTTTTGTGATTTTGTGAAGTCGAGTCCAAAGTCATCAAATTGGTGACTCAAGTGTGACTCGAGTCCACACCTCTGGATTATAGAGTGCAAAGGAGCAGAAGATGACAGCTCGATGTGGCCTCGATGCACTGTATGTACTTGACTGGCGCAGGGCAGGGTTCACCAGAATAGGTGGGAGGAGCCTGTGACCTCCATCCTAGAACAGCTTTCAGTATTCAGCCTGTGAAACAAGAGGAATACATCACACACATAAGTTCCCTTTGCATAATGAGCTTCCAAACACCAGGATGCCACAGTTTACACCAAATCTCCAGCATATAAAAAAAAAATGATGCTGTTTTTGTCTAACGATAAACTACATTTGATGGCTTCCAATTCAAGTTCTAACCTACATAAACAACCAACATGTACATTATCAGTTGTTAGAGGGTTTTCTGCCCTGCTGTTGACAATATCCCTTCAATCTGACAAAAAAACGATCCTCCAGACTTGTGCTGTTGACTCTGAGATAACTTATGACACATGAGTGCAAGTGATTCTGTTGTGCTACAGTACACGCTCATTTCATCTGAAGAGATATGGTGGGGATGGTGTCAGATGGTGACTCACAAGAACAAATGGGAAGCTGGGACACTCAGTCCAGGAGGACTTCCTGTTGTGCAGCCTGTTGTTTACTCTGACGGCCAACATTCAACATGTTGGGCAGGTTTTGTCCGGGCATGTGTTATAAATGATGTGATTCAAACTTTACTTTTGAAATCTTGTTTGACTTGACAGTAGAGCACAAAATGAAGAGCTGAAATTAGTGAGTGGAGATACGGCTCTTAGACAGGTCGAGGACCTGCTAGCTCACAACTATAAATGAACAACAACAGTAAAATAATCAATCAATCAATGTTTATTTTAATGCTGTCAAAATTATCGCTTTAACAGCGGTAATGAAT
This sequence comes from Notothenia coriiceps, assembly GCF_000735185.1. Lineage (NCBI taxonomy): Eukaryota > Metazoa > Chordata > Actinopteri > Perciformes > Nototheniidae > Notothenia > Notothenia coriiceps. The sequence continues at coordinate 147,813 of NW_011336115.1, forward strand.
TTTTTGAATTAATTGCGTTAAAATATTTAACGCATTTAACGCATGTGGAGAATGGCCCGCCCCATACATCCCACCGGTGGCAACGCTGGGGTAGGCTACAGCCATACCAAGAAATGGCTTAGCCCCACCTTAGCCCCACCATGAAAAATGATGTTAGCAAAAGCTAAATAAAGTCTGCCAACTCGCGCTGAGTAAATTGCACAGACAGCAGTTAGTAAGATTGATTTCAGTAGTCACTTGTCTGGAAATACCGAAGACTAGAAACGGTTTTGAAAACTTTTGTCACGTAGTGATCGTCTTCTCAATAGAACATCTTTGATAATGTCTTCTGGCCAATCAGAATCAAGATAACGGCGTGGTGTTGTTGCAGGAAGTCCTCACGGAGAATACTTTTGCTTTAGTACATCTCTATATACATCGATACAACATTACGTGTTGATAGAAATCAACACGTAATGAAATAAGACCCCACGGTTTGATGATTGATAGGTGTGTGGGCTGTCTTTAATTTTGACACACAGAACAATGTTATAATAAACATACTGTATGTTAAATGGATATATCCGCCTTCTTTCATTTATCTTTCCATTCCCACAACAATATACAAAAATAAATGGCATAGGCCTATGTTGGACATAGTTCAAATGGTGATTAATCATGATTAATTATTTTTTAAGCTGTGATTAATCTGATTAAAAATTGTAATCGTTTGACAGCCCTAATATAATATATATATATATATATAGAGAGAGAGAGAGAGAGAGAGAGATAGAGAGAGAGGGAGAGGGAGAGAGAGAGAGAGTATATGGAAGGTGTTATCATTCCTCTTAATAAGGGCTGTTAAGTGATACCTTCAAGTTAAACCATACTGTCAAGGATGGTCCAAAATGAGAGGCCCATATTTCTCATTTTAACTTGTTGGTTTTCAATAAAAAGGTAGCCTAGTTTTGTTTGAAAATGTAAAATGTTCTTTAACCAATGTTTGAGATCATTCGCCAAATAAAAAAGCATAATTCTCATTTCCATCCACTAGTGTTACAAGAATATTAAGAGTTAAGCACATCGAAATATAAAAATGGTAATATCCCTTTTGGAAACCATTCAACCAGTGACGAACATATGAAACAAAATTAAATTGTAAAAAGAAAGCCATTTAGATTGAAAACAATGGAAAACCGAGTAAAAACACAACGGAAATGTTATTCATGTTAATTTTAGGTATTCAATTCAGGAATGTTAAAGTCTCCATAGTGGAACTAACACGTAAATGTCATTTTGAAAGTGTCCGTGTTCCTAAAGTTTTAATACATTTAAAACACCCACCAACTCTGGCCATGAAGAATCTAACACCAGTCAACCATGATACAGTAATTAATTAACTACTTCCTGTTTAATCTAATTAAACAGGTTGTCAGCGCGAGAGCTCAGCCTTGAGACTTTCATCACTCACCTTTTCTTGGATCCAGCCCCACAAAGTTTGACTTGTATATAATTAGACAGGTGTAGCCATTCTGATTGCTTTTTCTTCACATTAATTAGCGGTGGATAATTAGTTAAAACGAACACTAATCTGGGTACCAAGGCTCTTTATCTTCTGGAGCCAAGTGAAGTCACGTAACTGTGTGAATAGTTCAAATGCCATAGTCAGCAACACAGCCACCTCTTTTTTTGGGGGGGGGTTGGGGGGGTTATGGCTTTTTATAACTTGAAATGTCAGCTCAATCCAAGCCATTTGTGGCTCACACATGAATGAGTGTTTTTTTTGTTTTTTTTAAAGGCAGATTTAGGTCAGATTTCGAAATATTCATAATGACAAGTGAACATTTTTGGATACATTTTCCTCCTTCTCACCGATAGCAGCAAAGGTTCAAATAGCAATTATGCAGTTTCAACAGACATTGTGCAGCTTTTATGCATAATCCCCCGAGTATGTAATTGGAGATGTCAGAACATGTTATTGTAATGAAGGTTTCCCGTGGGAGAAGAGCTTACTCAGGTGCCAATGAGACCAGAACAAATATAATGTAACTTTCATTTTTCAGACCTACCAATTGATTTTCCATTAGGTATTATTTGGTGGCCCTGAAGTGCAAGTCAAAATAACATTTCGCAAAACACTACAGCATTTCACAAAACACCACACCATTTCACAAAACGCCTTTCGGGAGAACACTTCTTGTTTGTGATTGGACACAGCCAGCCAGAGAAGCACTGCTGTTATTGGTTGTTTTTGCTGCCAGTCAAGAAAGTATGCTTCGTGATTGGTCAGCACCCGACAGCGCAACATGTCCCAAAAACATCAGCTGTTAGCTTTTAGCACACCACAGCTCCTCATATCTGTTCAGAAACTGGACACAAGTTAAACATGAACAAACCACAGACTGTCTATGTCATGGTGAATACAGTTGCTGCTTTATTTATGTCTGTATGCCATTGTTATGAGTTTGGACGGAGCAGCTACAGGTTGGTTTATCCTGATCGATCCGGTCTCCATTCAGAAAACATGCATTTTAAAAGGTCTTTCGCCTGCCGTCTTGTCTGCACACTTGTCAGAGCATTAATTCATGATTTTTACTAACTATCAGTGTGTTGTTACTTCGGCATCATTTTGAAACGTGTATTACAATTAAATCACGGTAAAATATGTTCATTTTGTTGTAGCCTACCATAGTATTTACATGGATATAAGCCCCCTATGATAATAGGAAGAAAGAGGAGCAAGAGAAAGAGAGATATATATAGAATACTTTAATAAGTATAGAAAATATGCAACCCGGTATCACGGCAAGACGTGAACATGTGACGATTTACCATGCTGGGAGACGTGAAGATGTCACAATTTCGTCCCTTCAAACGTGACAGTTACACTGTATTGTTAACATGGCCCAAATACCTGGAAATTCCAAGCAAATGCTGTAACACGACGGTCGGTTGTTATTGTCAATATTAATATAATAATGATTTATTTTTTAATAGTCACACTCGATTTCGCCGATTTTTCTTGTTTCCCCAGCTGGTCGACACCTCTTTTAGCAGAAACAAAGGCTACATTAATGTATTAAATCGATGTTAATCCATGTGTGCGGTTGTTGAATTAACGGACGTGACGTTGTGCGATTGCGTTGAGAGGCAAAAACTTGGCTTCATGTTAATTTACAAACTCTTCAACTAGAACCGTAGTTATATTTAAAGAGCATCTTTCAGGTTTTTTTTTTTTCTACATTTATGCTTAAACTTGCTTGAAAATTACAATTAAAAAAGTGAATGTAGGATTTGATATGTTTTACGAGACATAAGGGCAGGAATTCAGAGGGAAAGGAGCAATTTTGAGCTCTGCTCTTAAAAAACTGCTTTTTTTTAAGGTCATACGTCAAACGCGTCATATTACATAACAAAGGGTAAACATCTCCGCTCTCTGACCGCGGGTATAGTTAGTAGTTGCGTTGAGTTGAGCGGTTGTGTTTTAGTGAGCTGGTATTTTTCGGTAGTTTTACATTGTATTTCACCATTTGTAATCATGGTGCAGTATTGTGTTTGTGCAGGTTGCACAAATACCAGCCTGTCAGGACATCGAGTCCACAGTAAAATGGACCGGAGCTAGCGTTCGTTCCTGGGTGCGTTGTGCATCCACCTCCCTGCAGCACATACTCTCCACAGCTTTATCAGGAAACCGTATTACCCTCCGGTACACGGCACTGTAAGACGTAGTGTGAAGTTGCATTATGTAACGCTGTGGTGGCTGTACTGCTCCAGCCGTCTCCTTTGTGTTTGTTTGTTTCCCCCTGTCTGTGTTGTTTGTGTGTGCGTGGTGGCTGTCACTCCTGGCTCCCGGCTCAACCTCCACTCACCTGCTGCAATCAGCTGTGCACCCTCCCCGACTACACACCTGCTTTCCATCAAGCCATTTACAACGACATATCAACGGAGGCTCCACAACCTTTCTCCGCCAGATCGTCAGAGTATCAGCCGTATCTCGCGTCTCTCCTCCGGTTACACAGCACCGTAGTGTGGAGTTGCATTAGGTAACGCGAGATACGGCTGATACTTGCGCATTAGTTTCTGTTATGGATCAGTATCAACAGTCCTGCCAGTAACGTTACTATATTATCAATGCTACTTTAGTTATAGCCTGATATATGATAGCTAACTTTACAATGTTGTGATGTGACGTTAGCTAACATTCTGTAGCTAACGCCGGTCACTCACCAAGATAGCTGCCCAGTTCTCCTCTGGTTCTCCTCACACCACAGCTCAATTTCTCTCCGATGGCCGTTATTTCTTCTAATCCTTGGCTGCTCCTGGTCTCTTGGACGCCTAGCAGGCTCATAATTATAAGGTTGTGGTCCGTCATATGCATTCGAATATTCATGTTCAACTTCTTCTGTGTCTTCTGTGTCGAAACTAGCTTTGGGATCCATGTTTATTAATACGTTACACCGGCCGCTCTGCCCCTTGTTTCCCCCATGTTACGTCACACGCGGGAGGTCACGTGCCGAGGCTTTTTTATGCGGAAGTGAACATTTCTTACAAAAACGACGCCAGATGTCACTGTAGTGTATATTTCTGTATATTTTTTTGAAAATCTAGTGTATTCATCATTTTCCTACACATTTATTCACAGGTGTCTTTAACCTGGAAGTTGCTCTTTAAAAACATTTTAGAAGGCCTCACGAAATACTTTAATGTAAATTAAAATGTAAATGTGAAGGACTGTGTGTATAACAAAATACATCCTTCAGAAACAATACCGGAAACAGACGTAGGCAAGATCCTTAGCTCGGTGATTTGGATGGTTTAGCCGCAATGCAGGTTGGGATATGGTGTTTATTCAATGTGAAATCCGGATTTTTTTTTTTTAAATAATACTTTATTCCAAATGTGCTTGCTTTTCTCTTTGAAAGTCATCACATAACGGCATTGTAATACACGGTTCGGCTGCATTAAATATTACATATCTGCCGTAGTTCTCTATTTATAGAGCCTTCTAGACAAACAGGAAGAACTTTTTTATTCGGATTTCACGTCGCATAAACACCATATCCCAACATGCATTGCGGCTAAACCATCCAATAACCGAGCTCAGAATCTTGCCTACGTCTGTTTCCGGTATTGTTTTTTTACATTAAAGTATTTTGTGAGGCCTTCTAAAATGTTTTTAAATATAACTACGGCTCTAGTTGAAGAGTTTGTAAATTAACATGAAGCCAAGTTGTTGTCCGTTAATTCCACAACCGCACACATGGACTAACATCGATTTAATACACTGATACCGGGTTGAAAATAGGAAGCAGAAGGACACATAAGAAAGGAGAATGTAGAGAACGGTAGGGAGGGAGGATGGCCAGAGGACAAGATGAGAAGGGATGACAAAAGGAAGCAACGTCAGCCTGTAACTGTAGCCTGTACTGAAAGGCTAGGGAGGAGAAGAGGGGGAAGACAAGAGTGATCAGCCCCGTTATTGGCAAGTTTACGCGTGTTTTCAGCATTAATAAATCTCTCAATTTTCTTGCGAGTCTATAGCAGGTACTTGGAGAGGGTTGTTGATGGTGTGTAGGCAACACCATTATCAACCCAATATCCATTGTAAATGTTATAGGCTTTCTCTCACTACTTTAATAACTAAACGTATGTGTTCTAAATGCAGGGTCATAATAGATCATCATCAAAAGACATCACTCCACTTTTCTACACAATAAAATACAGAAATTGTATTGGCACATGAATTATATATTTTCTTTTATTTCTGTCAAAGACTTTTGAAGCAGCAAGGGCTAACCAGAAACGGCCTTTTTCCTTCATGAATAAATCATCTGAACTTTCACACATGCACACACACAAGAAGTGCACAATGAAATACATACACAGTGAATGTTGTATGTTAACGTCTGTTTCCCAAAAAAATAAAAGATTAAAACAGTAAACGCAGCAACGTTTAACATTTTCTTGTATGACTTATAAATAACCTCAATAAATCCCTCAACAATAAATCACTTTAATACAATTTGTATTCTTTGGGGGACTTTTAGATATTACTTAATACATGACATATTTGATGCGGATATTAATTACCTCGCTTCACATTTATGCTTTGGATTTTAAAGGGCCCATGTCATGGCCATTTCTACTGATCATAATTCCATTGTTGAGGTCTACTAAAATAGATTTATACTGTGCAATTTTCCAAACTCACATTGCTTCCTCATACAGCATCTCTGTAAAGTATGTGTATCTCCAGAGAGATACACATACTTTACAGAGATGCTGTATGAGGAAGCAATGTGAGTTTGGAAAATTGCACAGTATAAATCTATTTTAGTAGACCTCAACAATGGAATTNAGCCTCAAAGGGCGGAGCAGCGAGCCCCGCAACGTTCCGCCAACACAGCACCCAGACCCCACGCAGCATTCTCATCTGTTTGTCATTACTGGTGCTTATGGTTAAAGAGATAACATTGCGTACAGTTTACTAGCTGAACTGCTCGTAACTGAAATTGAAGGATACATTTTTATTTTATTTTATCATTTATTGATATTTCTGTTGCCCTAAGAAGAGCATATTAATTGGATGTTACCGTTGACATCAACTCACTCTTGCACTCTTCAGGATGGAGCTACGCTGTGTCATTGCCGTCATCCGACATGGAGACAGAACGCCCAAACAGAAGATGAAGATGGAAGTTCGCAACCCAATGTAGGTTTCCTGTGTTCCTGTGGTTCCTTTTCAATGAAAAGATATATCAAATATGTTCTGTTAATGAATACTCTGTCTCTCATTCATGCAGGTTCTTTGATCTTTTTGAAAAATATGGAGGCTACAAAACAGGGAAATTAAAGCTGAAGAAGCCAAAGCAACTGCAGGTAACAATAAGTCAGAGAAAGCTGATTTGAGTAGGTTTGACCTCGTAAAGCTTCACCACAAATCTCCCAGCTCCCTGTGGGTGATTAGCTCTGTGTGTGAGAACTCTGACGGCTTGTTGCTCTGACCCAACAGGAGGTGCTGGACATCACACGGCAGTTGTTAGCAGAACTAGGACAGGACAATGACTGCGAGATAGAAGAGAAGAAGTCTAAACTGGAGCAGCTGAAGACTGTTCTGGAAATGTGAGTCAAACAAACTGGGCCACTTTATTAACCATTAAAAACCCTATTTTATATTAATTAATGTCAGCAAGTATAAAAAGTATTCAAAGGGATTTTGTTGGATGAAAACGAATGTTTGTTGTCCACAGCTGTATTGTTATCCCTAGCAGTGGTCTGTTACCGAGTATAAACACCCTCTGAAATGTCCAAATCATTAAGTACCAATCAGACTTGAGTATTCAATTGAGTATTTGTGTAAAACAAAATGATGAAGTGATTTGGTATTAATTTGGTTATATGCATAGTTGCATGTTCTGGTGCTCTGCTTCCTTTTGCGTTAAAGTGGTTGGAAGAGAGTTTCCTAAGTTTGTCTTTGGCTTCCTTCCCTGCCTATTATGACAAATGAGTTTGTAAAAGGTCACCATCTGCCATACACAACTTTCAAGAGCCTTTGATGTGCAGTGAGTTACGGCTGCAGTGTTTGTCCTGTTAACAGAGCAGTAGAAACATTGGGGTTATTGTCTTCATGTAACCTTTTTAAAGGCTCAGATTGTCATGGCACATACAAATGCACAACTTCAGTCATGTATTCTTCAAAAAAGGTATCTAAAGATATTGTTTTTCTCAGCTCAATATGGAAGATCGTCGTTATGTCCGTGTTGTGATTGTCCTTGAGCTAATCTCACAAGTTACTGAACTCATCAGCCTAATATCTTGTGCACATGTATGACTGCTTAAGGACCTGTAAAACCTTTCTAGTATTGTGATAAGGGATTACCAGCCTGTAACTGCACGTCCTGTTTCTTAGTCAACATCACATTGTTAGTGGTCGTCATTTCTATTAGCAATGGCAATTTACTAAAGATGATTTTGTTATTGTAGGTAGAAGAAGTAATACAATCATGTTTATCTATCCAAGCTTAATTTTGTAATGAACCTATTTCTATTTCCTTGCTTATTAAGGTACGGCCACTTCTCAGGTATCAACAGGAAAGTGCAACTAACTTACTTGCCCCATGGGCAGCCCAAAACCTCAAGTGAGGAAGAAGGTAGGAAGAAATCAGGGCACATTTTTCAAAATATGATGCTTTCAAGCTAAAACGGGCCAAAATGCTGAATACTGGGTCCTTTTGATTGCATTTTCAGATACGCGTAAGGAGGGTGCATCTCTGCTGCTGGTGCTGAAGTGGGGGGGAGAGCTGACTCCTGCTGGCAGAGTCCAGGCTGAGGAGCTGGGCAGGGCCTTCCGCTGTATGTACCCCGGGGGTCAAGGTGAGACACATGGCTTGTTTTCCTACTGGAAAGAAAGGTTACGTGGTATTTAATTCTGCTAGATTTCAATGAAAAGAACACCTTTGACCACCTCCTCATGTTTGTCGAAGTGTTTCTTGGCAAAACACTTAACCTCAAACTGTTCCTGTAGGCAAGTCTGTGGTATTGAGTGTATGTAAGTCGCTTTAAAGACACATTCCCCCCCTGCCCCCTTTTGTTTACTTCCGTAACATAATAACATCACTACGTAACACTTGGCTGTAAAGAAAAGAGAGGAGGGGGAGAGAAAGACAGTTGAAGCATTTAGTAAAGGTATTCCAGGGTCTTTCGCCAAAGAACATGAGATGTTAGGACTGGGATGTAAACAAAGGAACCTGGACAAGGAAAGTGTCCCTCTTCATTAAAGCAGAGCAAATAATCACAGGAAAATTTAGCCCATTACCGAGGGGTCACGGGTTTAAAAAAAACGTATTTTCTTAAGATCCTAGGTGGGAGTTATTTCCTACCAAGGTGGGGTCATCTTTTCAGTAACTGTGCTAATTACTCACAAAAATGCAGATAGTTTACAGTGACTTTTACACCAGCAAGGTCTGTGTCTGTTTACTCATGTTATTGTTGTCTTCAATGTGTTTCTGTAGGAGACTATGCTGGATTCCCAGGCTGTGGGTTACTGCGGTTACACAGCACCTACAGACACGACCTGAAGATATACGCGTCCGATGAAGGCCGGGTGCAGATGACGGCCGCTGCTTTTGCAAAGGTGTGCAGAATTCCAGGACTCTTTGACAGCTCCATACAAAATAGACATTTCATCACTGTTGCTAGGTGTCAGCGTTGATACAAAAAATAAATAATGCCTTTTGTAATTACCTTTAAGCTGTTACTTTTTTCATACAGAGATACGTTATATGATATTGTCCTCAGCTGTGTGAGTCTAGAATGGAAAAGAAAGTAGGTAAAACAAGCTGGAGTCAACATCTCGGTTGAATAGAAATAAAACAGCACGGAGGAAACAGGAAACAGGAAAGGAGAGATATTTTCAGAAGAAAGCAAGTGTTCTACAAAGTACAGCAAACTTTTAGACAATTCATTTTTGCCTTTTAGAGATTAACTTTTCTTTTTATGACAATGGACCGCTGAGTACCATTAGCTGTTGATTGGTAAACTAAACTGTCACATATTATTTGCAAAATAAGTGTGACTGTATATTTTTGTAGTGGAGAAATAAATGTCAAAATCAGTCGTGTTGCAAAATATCAGTGATTTCTTTCTTTGTCCCAGTAAAACAGCTCATGCTATTTGTGAGATATCAAAGTATTGGCCACCCTGTGAAAAACCAAAAGATCTAATTATCATGTTTGCATCAAAGATGTTGCCAAAACAAATCACCACAGATTACCACCTCATTGTGTCTGTGTGTGTGTGAGCAGGGTCTGCTGGCGCTGGAGGGGGAGCTGACACCCATCCTGGTACAGATGGTGAAGAGCGCCAACATGAACGGGCTGCTAGACAACGACAGTGACTCGCTGAGCAGCTGCCAGCACCGCGTCAAGGCCCGACTGCACGACATCCTGCAGAAGGACAGGGACTTCAACGAGGAGGACTTCGACAGGGTGATTACATTAAAGAGGCCCTATTAGGCTTTTTTCCCTTTCCTGTAGTCGGTTATATATGTTTTCTGCATGTAAATGCTTAGGGGCGGGACATCTCTAAGCAGTCGACCAATCTCAACAGAACCAGCCAGCTAACCAATCAGAGCAGACTGAGCTCTGGTTTCAGACAGAGGGCGAAAAGAGGTGCTGCATCACAGGCAGTATGAGAAAAATGAAGAGATTCTTTAACATTAGAGTATGGAATAATGTCACAGTAGAGCAGTGCTTCTCAAAGTGTGGTCCCCGGACCACTGGTGGTCCATGAGCGCCCCACTGGTGGTCCATGAGCGCCCCACTGGTGGTCCGTGAGTGCCCCCTAGTGGCCCGTGAGTATATTGGTAAAATTTCACATTTGAAATAAATTTATTTATTTAAGTTTTCCGCACTCTCGTGGGAATATCTCCGCAATGGAGCGAGCTTAAGTTTCACTTTCAATTGCATGATATAGCTCAGATAACACCTTCATTACACATGTTGCCACTTGTTTGTACCATTTTCAGGCGATTTGTAAAAAACAATGTGTTTTTGGATATTTGTGGAGTTAGGTGATCCACGAGTGTTTTTTTATTGGTTAAGTGGTCCTTGGTATGAAAATGTTTGAGAAACACTGCAGTAGAGGCACAACATACAAATATGTAGGGATGGGTATCGTTAAGGTTTTAACGGTACTACTACTTTTATTGATTCCGCTTATCGGTCCGGTCTTTTAACGGTACTTTTATCGGTTCTTTTGGAGAAAAAAATAAGGTAAACTAACTAAACAAATTGTGAACAAAACTAACAAAATAAATAACTCAGTTACCTCTAATCATTAACCCATATTTGTATAATTGAGTTAACTCTGTGTTGCTGCTAGCATACATAACACCTGACGTGGAAAAGTTACTCGTGGATGGAGCTACTAGAAAGACAGTTGAACCCGGTGCATTCCTCCGTCTGAATGTGGTGCACTTTTGCTAAATGTTTAGACAAATTGCTTGTGTTACCGCCCTTACATGCTAAACTCTTATTGCACTTTTGGTAACGAGCATTGAGACGGGTAAAGTTTAACCACACCTCGGATCGCGTTCTCTCCGCCGTCTCCTCCGTGTGTGTGTGTTTCTGCATGTAGCAGCTAAGTGTGTGTAAACTGCCCCGCCCCCTCGCAAGCAGGCGGGGGAGAAAGATCGAAAATACTAAAAATAATCATAGAAGCATTTTTGCAGTCTTTTTGCATGTTAGAAACTGAGTTGGCGACACTAAAACTGCAATATAATGTTTGTGTAGCAATAATACACATGACATATATTTTTTACATGTCTCCAGTACCGATAAAAAGACCGCTAACGTCGGAGCTTAATGGTACCACGGTCTTTAATAATTCAGCCCCGGGGCCCGTTTAATACCGGGGCTCCGTACCCATCCCTACAAATATGAAACCTGAAAATTAGCATAAAATGTCCTCTTACAATTTCATTGAATTTAGCTGACGCTTTTATCGAAAGCGTATTACATTAAGTGGATTCAGAAATGATAACTATTATTTGTCAAGGTTAAACCGCTGGGTCTTTATTCTGCGAGCTCGTTCCACCACTTTGCAGCTAGGATAGCAAACAGGCGTGTTTTTGTTGATAACAAACTGTGTACAACACCCTTAGCTGACTGCTTTATGTGCGCCTGACAAGGTAGGGAGGAAAACAACATTGAGAAACACTGTCGTATTAAACTGCAGACTTGTGTGTGCAGCCTGTTGTTTTGAAATAGGAAGCGCATGTGATGTCTTGCGCCATTTGTCATTTCCTTTTTTTGTGGCTAGTTTCAGCTTAATTACAATAATTAACAAACGCAGCTAAGAGTTCAGTCTGTAGATCATAGAGAGGCAAGGGCCGAGATGTTCTTCTTTTGTAAGTAGGAAAAAACTGGGACACATGGGACGGCTGTCCGTGCCAGTAATTCTTGGGATAACCAATGTTGAACCAGATAACCAAGGCGTGATACCTTTCTTTAAATATATGTTGTTCTAATACCCAGCTCACTGGGGAAATTCTAGCTGCAGTGAATTCATTTCATTGCAAAGGTTGATCCGCTCACAGACTCGTGTTGTGGTTATACTTGGATGCAAACATGTTTGTGTGCTTGTCAAAAATCTTTCCGGTACAGCTACTCCTCCAAAAGTGTTTCTTCAAATAGTAATGTGATCTCACTTAACTTCAACTACAAATTAGAGAATGTATTTTGACTAATGTCTCCCACAGTACTAGTTAGAATGAGAGAATAATACTAAGAGACAACCTGATTGTCTGTGACCAAATCTCCTTTGATCATTCAGAAGGTCAATGACCTGGTCTTGAGCTAACTTTTAAGCATTCATTATATTTCCTAATTTTGTTCTATTATATCAATTAACAAAGGTTTAGCAGCCTTGCACTTATAAGGTCAGCATCTGTTCTGTTTGATTTCATTAAATACCTTTTTGTGCTTTTTTTTTTTCATTTGGTGTGCATGTGACAGCTGGCCCCAACCTGTACTTCTTCTGTGGTGAATTCAATGAAGATTGTGGAGAACCCTGTGGCCACATGTGACCAGGTCTACGCCCTCATTCAGAGTCTCACCTCGCAGATCCGCAAAAGGATGGAGGACCCCAAGTCAGCTGGTGAGCAAAAATCTGCCATAAATAGAGCTTTTAGAGTATATAGGGTTTTTTTTTTTAACTACTTTAACAGATGTTGAAATCCACTTGGATCCGTCTTCATTTTCTTGAAATGTTGTACACTATTATCTTTTTTAATTTACACACAGTACCTATTGCACGTCTCTCCATCCTGGGAGAGGGAGCCCTCTTCTGTTGCTCTCCCAGAGTGTTGAATGCTGTACGCAATGAAAAGCACCCTGAGGCAAATGTGTAATTCGTCATATTGGGCTATATAAATACAAATTGATTGATGTATAGATGAACGGTTTTCTTTTGTTTAAGGTGATGCCTTAAAAAGTATTTGCAGGATAACTCTCATCGATAGAAACACATTTCTATCAAAATGAAATAGAGTTTGGTTTATAATGCAATGCCAATGATCTTCTTTCTCTCCCTTCACCAGACCTGCAGCTGTACCACAGTGAGACTCTGGAGCTGATGCTGCAGCGCTGGTCCAAACTCGAGAGAGATTTCCGCATGAAGAACGGCCGCTACGACATCAGTAAAATCCCAGACATCTACGACTGTGTGAAGTACGACGTTATCCACAACGCCACTCTGGGCCTGGAGGACACACTGGAGCTGTTCAGACTGTCTCGAGCTTTGGCCGACATCGTCATCCCACAGGTGAGAGAGGAGGGAGGGGGGTGAAGGACCAGCTGGGGAGGAGACGGTTCTATATCTGGGGGGTTTGAGATTTTCTCAGAAAAATAAAATCACAGTAAATTAACTAACTCTAAAAATCTCGAATAAAGCCTTTATTGCTAATAATAATGCATAACGCTTTATAAATCTCATGTATTTATTATTACGTTTTTTTATTTATTTTACTTCTGTCAAAGCTTGTCTGTTTCAAATTCTTTCAAATGTAAAAGGCACACATAAGAATGAAGTTGCTATGCGAAACAAAAGTCGAAATCCTGGACATATTTATTGTGCGCTGGTCCATGATACTGTTGACATGTTCCTTAGCGTCCCCCTTGACTTCTTTAAGACCACTGATCTTGCTCCATATAACGTGATGCAAGGAATTTACACTCAAAAATGATTTAAGGTATTATCTTTTCAGCAGCTGTGTAGCGTTTTTTTAATCAAATGAGTGTTTATTTTTGCAGGAATATGGCATAAATAGAGTGGAGAAGTTGGACATAGCATACACCCACTGCCTCCCACTGGTCAGAAAGATCCAGCTCGACCTGCAGAGGACCCACGAGGACGAGTCTGTCAACAAGCTGCACCCTCTGTGAGTGCATTCTTTAAATTGATGGCTGTTTAGATGGCTGCAAAGTGTTTTGAATGACTGATATTTTGAAGCATCTAGTACAATAGCGTTTTGTCTGCAGGTACTCTCGAGGGGTGATGTCTCCTGGGCGCCATGTCAGGACACGTTTGTATTTCACCAGTGAGAGTCACGTCCACTCCCTGCTCAGCATTTTCCGCTACGGTGGCTTGCTCGACGTGAGTAATGAAACATCAATCCTACTGAACTGAAACTGTTTCTAAGATGGGGTAAAAGTGAAAACTAAGGTTTGTTTTCGATAGGAGGAGAACGACCAGCAGTGGAAGCGTGCCATGGATTACCTCAGCGCCGTCTCTGAACTCAACTACATGACTCAGATTGTCATCATGCTGTATGAGGACAACAATAAGGTAATGTTTTTGTTGGTTTGTTTATCATGTTTTATTATCTATAGCCATAATGGCACAACATTGTATCTTTCTGGTATCTCCAATTTGTCCGTCCGTCTGTGTGTGCGTGAATACATTTGTATTTGTTTTAAAAATATAAATAAAAACTAAAAGGTCAACCCAGATTTGAAACCTTCTCAACTTGTTTTATTATCCGAAGGTTTTTGATATAATGTCATTTTTTTAAATGCAAGGAAAGTAAAAATGGAAGTTTTTGGAAGAGTAAGGTCATTTGAAACTATTGCACCAGTGCTAACAATGTTTTGGCTTATTTGAAGCGAATTTACCTGCAATTTCTTCCTTTTCTGGTCTTCATGATTTATTTATTTATTTATTTTAAAAGGCTAGTTTTTGTATGGCTGTTGTAAATGTTAACCAAATTAAACACATCATAACAAATGTAATTCAATTGGTTTATCATATTTAAATCTGTAGAAAAGCACATAAAGACCATATTTCTAATATGGCTGTCCCGCCCAATAGGATCTGGCCTCTGAGGAACGCTTCCATGTGGAGCTTCACTTCAGCCCCGGTGTGAAAGGCGTGGAGGAGGAGGAGAACGCACCGACCGGCTTCGGCTTCAGGCCCGCTTCTGCAGAGGTAGCCCGGCAGGTAGTATCCTGTTGAAGTGTTCTTTCTGTGTTTCAGTTCAGCAGATAGCAGCATGCGTATGCTCTCCTTATTCTCTCTGAACACACAGAACGGGCAGAAGCAGACGGATCCCGGCAGCCTGGAGGACCTCTCGCGAGATGAGACTGACCGCGCCGTGCCGCTGTCTGAGCCAATCACCATTCAGAGGAAGTCCCCACTCATACGCAATCATAAGACAGGATCCATGGAGGTGATGCAGACTCATCCACCTAGACACCTAAGAAGCAGACTCTTTTCACCAGAAGCTGAAATCAGTTTCTTTAATGTTAGACTTGAGGAGTTATGGCTATAAAAGCTACTATCAAAGATCAATCACTAATCTGGTCAACTCTAAGCTATGTATTTGTTTAGATTTGTTAAAGGGGTGTGTGTGTGTGTGTGTGTGTGTGTGTGTGTGTGTGTGTGTGTGTGTGTGTGTGTGTGTGTGTGTGTGCGTGCGTGCGTGCGTGCGTGCGTCCTACCAGGTTCTGTCAGAGACATCTTCCTCCAAAGTAGGCAGTTATCGCCTCTTCTCGTTATGCTCACGTCAATCCCCCGAGATGAAGCAAAGTGGATTAGGTAAGTGTATTAATACACTGTTTCCATGGCAACTGTTTGTAGATGGCTGTGGGAATTGTATTAAAGGGATGGGGACGGGCAGACCGATTTCATTTGAGAACTTTTGATCTGGGAGGGTGCTAACACTAACGGTAATTTTTAGGGTGGTCACAATGCGATTTTCTATTTAAACCTTTTTCTATTCTATGGTATAGATTTGTAAAGATCAACAGATCACTGAACTATGTACATTTACATTTTCACGCACCCTTATGTTGTACGTTATCAAATGTGTAGTTGATATTCAATTTAGAATCAAAGTTGTGACACCCCTAATAATCTAAGACCTAAAAGAGGTCTGTTTTCACTGTGTGGGGGGTGCATGTAAGCAGCTGGTGTTTACAGTATGTCTCCACATGGGGATGTATATGTGTCTGCTAATGAATGTGCCTGTCATACTCTCAACATACAATGGAAATGACTAATGGTGCGGTGGCTTAATTTTCAGCCTGTTTTGGGATCTAAATAAGTATTCCATTAAACGTCTTATATCTGACCGTAACAGTTTCGTAAGTACCATGGTCCAGTTTGCTCTTGAATGGGGAATCTCTTTTAAAATGTAACGACCAGCGACAGTGTTCAGATTTTTTATTTTTTATTTTAATGGTCACAATAGGGAAGTTAGTTTTGCGATTTTTTTTTTTAATGTATTTTTCCCCCATTCTATTGACGTGAGTTTAAAGTGATTAGGATCATGAAATATGTGCATCAGTGGCATGATCCGATTATATGCTAAGACGTGTAATTATATTCAGAGTTGAAGTGTCGACATCTATGCAGCTGCGTACAGACAGGCATTACACTGCCGCAGATCCTCAGATCATTTCCCCCCCTTTGACACGCTGCAGTCTCAGCTGTTTAACACATCAGAGATGCATATCACGTTTGGGTGTCAGCCCCTTTTTGAAAGAGATATTTCAGAGGCAACCACTTTTTGGGGTTGCTGTTTTGCACTGCTGTTCAACAGACCCATTGGACTTTAAGATCTAATTCTGTTGCTTTGACCTCTATTTTCTCTTTTCTATGCTGCTCTTTTGTGCTCCTGGTTTGGACTAATGTCAAAAAAGCATCCTGGGAAATGAAGGAAAACAATAACTTAAAGTAAGAGGAAAGGTGGATCGACTTGATTACAAAATGGCACTTAGAAAGTCACAAAGGAAAAGTGAAACATTTCAGGATGCATTTTTCCTTTACCCCCCATTGCCTGCCATAGTGGCTGAACTTTTGTCCAGATGTGGGGACAGATGTTTGTACGAGACGCCTGGTCCTCTTTTGCTTGTCTGTCTCTGTTTCTCTGTCTCTTTTTTCTCTCTGTCTCTCTCTGGATAGTTGTTTTGAGTAACAGCATGATATGTAGTGGTGACTAACCCCCCCACCCCGCCCCCTCGCAGGCTCTCAGTGCGCCGGGCTCTTCAGCACCACTGTCCTAGGTGGGTCCTCTAGCGCCCCTAACCTGCAGGACTACGCACGCGCACATCGCAAAAAATTCTCCTCCGGCAGTCTGTCCTACAAAGACGGTACGTGTTTGAGACCGCGCTCCTTCACAATCCTGCACAGGGCAACAGCAGATCAGTGACAGATACACTTCCTCTTAGTCCTAGCGCGTAGAATAGCCTAAGATTGTGAAACTGGGCACATGAAAATGTCCTGTAGAAATATTTTCTGTAGATTTACTAAGAACTAGAATTGATGTACTGGTTAGATGATGTGATCAATAGCATCAGTAGAACTTTGGATAATACGAATATGCTTTATGAGAGTGAGGATTAAGCAGGAATACACATCATGTATGCCCATACATGTGTTTTCCTCATTTTTATATTTTTTGTTATTTTTTCTTTGAATCCATATTCATTCTAGCCACCAAAACCACTGGATTGTCCATCTTATGCTTTTGTTTTCTCCACTCCACTTTGAGTAAAAATGGGTGTATAGCAGTTTGTATACATGCTGACCAATTTAGACGGAAAAATTTGCCACCAGAGTAGCACAGAGTCGGTGTCTGTAGAGTATTTCAAATCTACGCCTGGTGTGTGGAGTCAGGGGGATCTTTAGCTGAGTTACAGAGACTTCCCTCTTTTATTACGTTCTATTTGTGTACAGCAACTTAGCTGTGCAGTGGAGATCTTACTTTGCGCTTTTAAGTGAGTTTGTTATTAAGATATTTTAGTGAAAGCCATTCATTTTGATTATTTATTTATTTTTTATAAGAACTACTGCATGTATAAAGCAACTATTCATCAGTATGTCTGCGTTCACTTCCCCTCATTCCCCAAATCATGTTTTTCTAGCATGTACCCTGGCTGCACTGACTTCCTATTAGTCTGTTCAGCAATACAACCATGTGTATATCACAGCCAGTAACAATTACTAGGCAAATGACTGCTAGCTGCTGACATTTCAATTCAAGAAACATTTGATAATGATAAAGTGGATAAAGTTGATGTAATAAAGTCTGAATGAATAGCACAAGTCGTACAGCAGTTTTACATGCGCATCATACATTTTTTTTGCAGCCCCTCTGCTGTTGGAGTTAGAAAGCTAGTGCTGTTACTGTGCTCAAACATTATTCAAAAAACGCTTTGAATAATATTGAATGTGAAAAGCAACGGTCGACATTGAACCCAGGGATCTATCATGCTCAGCTCTGATGTTCGCTGTCATGGCGTCCAGGAGGTGTCACTGTGGCATCATGCAGACGTACAGTCGGCTCCTGGTTGTCTCACATGTAGCCTCGCTGCCGGTCTTTGTCATCCATCTTGTTCCACATCCCTCTCAAGAATCAAAGGAAGCACACTAATCTCGATGCAGTCGAGATTCAGAGCATGCTCCTCCGTTAGTGTAGCGTTGGTGTGATTTTCTTTTAAAGTGTTTCCATACAGAAACATCTTAAACCGGGTCAGGTTCCTCAGTTTGTATTGTTGTCTCACTATATGACACAGAGGCGGAACGGAAATGTACTGGGATGTTTTGTCGTGGTTAGAGCTCAAGCGGGGCTGAAAATAGGGGTGGTTTCTTCCAAGTGTTCTAGTCCTCGGTGTGTACTCTTCACCTCCTAAGTTCAAACATTTCATCTTACTCCATTGATGCCCCACAGCCATCTTCAAACATCTTCAGCCATCTCTAACAGTAGCTTCAGGTAGTTCAGGGGATTCTCAAACCCACTCGGTTGTCTAGGTGCTGTTTGACCTTTAGAGAAGAACAGTGAAAGGATACAACATGATGGCACAAGTTACTGTGGCTCCTAGTGATTTTTTTTATTTTTTATTTCCTCAGAGTTGTTGTCAATGCCGGCAGTAAAACGATTTTCTGTGTCGTTTGCAAAGTTTCCGACTAATGGTACGTCTGCTTCCTTCAAGTATTTTTCCACTTCACCTCCCTGTTTCTTGCATGTCTTCAAAAATTTTGTTTTTGACCTTGACCTTTTTTTTCACATGGCACTCCAGCATTCCAGGCATTTTTTTTCTAATGATTCATTTTTTTTATTTATCCATATGCTTTGGACTGTTACTTTCTAACACTACATGACATCCTCTTTCTAACCAGGGTTCCCACTGGTAATCTTTAGAATATCCACAAATTAGAAGACGGGGAATGTCAGCAAATGTTAACACAGACCTCATATTAGTGTAGCAGGAAATATACATCCTAACAGTACTTATACCTGTAATGAGCAGGGAATCATCTGTGATTATCATTCTTTTACTGCCTTTTACCTCATATTTATTATATTCTTAGACTTTCATTTGAACCAAAATACAAATAACCAAACCACAAATAAGGACAAATTACCAATTGTCCTCCATTACAGTAGGAAACAGCTGTGTTTTCTTACCTCTCGTGCCAGTTAACTGCATTCAATTAACATTGGATCATTTTCAATCAGAGACTCTGCATTGGTCAAAAAGCAATTGACTGTTTGTGCTCTGTAGATTTTAATTTTTTTAATATTTTGTACACAAGAGACATGGTTCCTGTAATGGTTTAGGGGATTTAACCAGACAGATTTCCCCCAAAAAATCTATTTCTTGGCTATGTAGAACATAGGATTAATGTTGTTATTCAAGCGTCCAATTGCAGCTTTTATTTGGATATTAGACAATACATTTAACCACCTTTTATTAAATACAGTAAAATATGTGGAATATCTATTATAACGGTTCAGTAAAGTATGTTGTTACAGGGCCAGTAGAAAAAGAAAGTTGAAGGTATAAGTCTGATTTTGAAAAAATGATATAAGCCCCGATTTACTAAATGGATTTATTGGAGGAGCACTTCAATACAGTGGTGCATTGTTGACATATGTTTGTAGGCTGTCTTTAGTGTCTTACTTTATTAAAGTTTGAAGACTTGCAAAAGAGGAAGCAGAAGCCGATAATATGGGTGCGGCTCCGAAGACAATGGATCCTGTTTTTCATACTGACATCACTACGTAACACTTGCGCTTCTTTTGGCTAACGCTCCAACACATTGTACGTGATGAACAATCACAACAGAGCCGGCCGCTAACCAATCGGAGCACACTGGGCTCTGGTTTCAGACAGAGGGTGAAAAGAGGTGCTGCAGCACAGGCAGTACGAGACAAATAAAGAGCTTTTTGAACATTAAAGCATGGAGACATGTCCCAGGAGAGACACTACATACTAATATGAACCTGAAAATGATCAGAATAGGGCTCCTTTCAAATGAAAGAGCCTTCCGATGAAAGTTTGCTTTGAGCCAAGAGTGGGAACCCTGTTTCACATCCCTCATACCATTTTGTTAATTGATCGCCATTACCCAGTAATTAATTTCAATTTTTCTCCAGTGGATGGATGTGTGTGGGTGCATGTGTACACGGTAATTACGTAAATAACACACCTGTTGCCGTCATTGTAGAGGATGTGAGTAAAGCTCATTGTTAAAATGCCACCAACAGCACATTAACACTTATGTGATTATTCTTTCACAACACCACCTCTAATTTGTGGATTGAAGGGTCAATATGGTTCAATCACAGCTGACTCAACAAGGATCAGCTCTTATTGAAAGACAGAGGAAGGGTTAACGCGTTGCTCATCTCATCTCCTGTGACATCCGTCAGTTTTTGTTTTGATCCATTTGCAAACATTCTTTTTTCAATGTTTTCCAATGTGGTGGCCCAGTTTGTTTCAATACTTGAAAAAGAAAAAATAACTGCATTTGTATTGAAGATGTGTAATGACGATGTTTATGGTCTCACTTGTGATGTTTATCTTGATTTTTGATCATTTATTGACTACATTTGTCTGGCAGGAAGAAGGGAAGTCGTAGATGAGATGTTGTTGTGAATATCCCAGCTATTCTGTCCTTTCACTCAATGTGGAAACAAGGACTGGTTTAAATGGATTAAACTTGGTTAGTTTGGGATAGTTGAGCTTTTCGGGTGTCTGCTTTTTGATGAAAGTTGGATCGCTTCCTTTGTTTGCAAATGAAGAGTGTACCAAAGTGGTCTTAACAGGCGAAAATGTTCATCCACAAGTGTTTTTCTGGCGAATGTTCTTGGTGGTCATCTCATTAAACAGAACAAGTGTGAGCACTACAGTGCAAAATGAGCCCAGAAAAGGAACTCTTCCTGTAAGGTAGCACCATGCCAATACAGTCAACGTTACTGCCACACTATTAGTATGTTACTTTTCTCTTACATATATTATTCACCACAGGAACTAAAGATGACACATCGGCCGTAGCAGTGGCTCCACCTGTCTGGTGCACTGCAACAGGTACGACGGCCCCCCGCCCTCTGATGCAGTTTTGTGTTGGCACCAAATGTCCAGCTGCAGCTTTGTGTCGAAGCACAATAAGATGACGACAGTCCTACAACCCTAGATTTAGCTGCACATGTTAAAGCTGCTGCGCTGTTTGTTTGGGGAGGCGGCTACGTTTTATTTTGGGCTACATCGCTTCCTGTAAATGTATTGTGTTGCTTCTTTGTGGGTTCTCATGGATTGGTTTGTATGAAAATTAATTGGAGAGACGGCAGAGGAGCAACTTGTTTTAATTTCAATCGTGTCGTCAAAAGCTTTGCTTAATTTGCTGGATTTTTGTAGCTGAGGTGATTTGCTGCTTCTCCTGATCTTTGGCTGTTTGGCTGCCTCTTCTGTGTACAGCACACACCAGAGGTGTGGACTCGAGTCACATGATTTGGACTCGAGTCAGACTCGAGTCGTCAATTTGATGACTTGAGACTCGACTTGACAAAATCACAAAACACTTGCTACTTGAACACCAATGACTTGGAACTTGACTTGGACTTGAGCCTTCTGACTTGAGGTGACTTGATAATTTAATTCAGGGGTCTCCAACACGCCGATCGCGAGATGCCGCTAGAAGAGCAGACTCCCGTCGGGGAGAGCAGAATCTCCAGCCGCCCAGTCCCTACCGTTCGAAGTTCGGGAGAGTTTCAGGAGTTTGAAACCAGTTTGCTCAGTAATTGTGCTGAGTATACACGAAAAGTGGTTTACATTACTGTAGGTCAGTTTCTCTA
The DNA here is from genome assembly GCF_000735185.1 of Notothenia coriiceps. NCBI lineage: Eukaryota > Metazoa > Chordata > Actinopteri > Perciformes > Nototheniidae > Notothenia > Notothenia coriiceps. The sequence goes on from NW_011336115.1 coordinate 169,930, forward strand.
TTATGAATTATTAGGTTAGACGAGAAAAATAATCAGTGTAATTATTAAATTATTAGTTAATAGGGAGACCGACGGCATTTCATTACAGAAAATAAGATTAAATTCCTCCATAGTCGATATCCGATCCGGATGGCAACTCCCAAACTAAGTCTCCCTCAAAATACGACGTCTAGGGACTACAACCTCGCACGTGGTCCTTACAAATAACAGGTGACACAATGTGTAAAATTCCGCGTGGGGTTAGTATAGAAATACTTCCCTATTACACGTCGCTCCGCCCAGAGATACCCCCTTTTCTTGTGGACTTAGATCCTAGGGAGACGTCCACCATGAAAATCATATAAAACTACGATTATGAAAAATGAAAATAAATGTAAAACTTACGTCCTGAAAAATAACATTGGCTTCTATAAGGATGTGAACCATTGAAAATGAGTTAGATTTGAAGAGGTGGAGACTGTTAATTAGACTCACGTTTTTTTTTTGGACGAAGACTTCCAATAAAAGTAAAAAATGGTTAGGACGTGAGTCGAAACGAAAGAGGTATAGTACTTTACGTCGGTTTAACGACCGAATAAAAAAAGTCAAAAGCGATTAAAGAACTGAAAAAGGCTGCGCGAACGTAAATTTAGCAGAGGGTGATGCAGCGAGACGACGTCAACAGGACACGTGATGTGGACGACACGGGGTGGGCAAGAAGTGTATTACCATACTAGGATCACAGCAGGAGCGTATACTAACCGGCGTACCACCGGGTCGATTTAATTTCTGGGCGGGGCTGGACGTACCTAATGAGTCGT
>NW_011336115.1:170921-190075 GCF_000735185.1 Notothenia coriiceps
TTATCATGCTAAATGTTTACATGGACTGCTCCCCCCCCCTCCCTCCCTTAGGGAAATTCATCCACAAAAAACACACTGGACGCTGCACTAGGTCAGAAACCAGAGGAGACTGTGAAGACCACCACAGAGTCGCAGACGGACCACTTTTGGACAAAATGTACTCTCCATTAAAGGCAGCTCATTGTGGAATAGCCTCCCAACTGAGATACGGGATTGTCCCACTCTCAATAGCTTTAAAGGTCAACTCAAAGAATGGTTGAGAAACAGACGTGCAATCACTGCTAAATGCACTTTAACACAGGGGTATCTCCTCTTGTACTTTAGTCAGCTCTTGTATCTTCTCTTGCACTTTATATGTCGTAGCTGCTATATTGTATTACCATGTCATAAATACTCGTGTATGCTGCTCTTGCTCTTTTGCTCTGTTCGCATATCATGTATTTTGTTTTTGCTATGTTTGTAAAATGTAATTTTCTTAAATGTTTTACGTGAGGGAGTGCGGATGGAAATTAGCTCAGAGCTAAATCTGGCACTGTTGCGCTTGACACATTTAATGTTTTAAGTGTTCATTATTGTGCATTGTCCCTGCTAAATAAACGATACATTTTCTTTTTTTTTAAACTTTGCCGTAAAAATAATTGAAATGTCTGGGAGTTTTTGCTTTACGCTGTGCGCGCTCCTGCGAGGTGCAGTGGGCGTGCATAACACGGCATAACACCGGCGCTAACAGTTCACGAGCGTGGGTCCCCTGGTTAGACTAATGTCCTGACTTACATGGTCCCTGATGTAGTAGGAACAATGGGGATGTCCTCTGCCTCAGTGGGGATGGACCAAGGAATCTGAAACTGAGGAGCCAGCTCACGCATCACGATGTTCCTGTAAGTCCAATAAGACACAGAAATGTAATTTGCAGAAATACAAGAAATAAACAAAAGCAAGCCCAAACAGAACACAGTTAAGTTGACAAGTAAAGAACACAAATAAAGGCAGTACCCAAGGATCTTGGCGCAGTCATCATAGTACTTCATTGAGTTCTTCACAAAGCTGAATCCGTTGACGTCGCACACATACGAGTGTCCGTTGGCTCGGAGGAGATCGAAGCCACACACAGTTTGCTGCAGTTAGAGGAAAACACAGTTCAGTATCAAGGAAAGAGCAAACTAGGAGAAAGCAAGAGTTTATTAACACATTGCCTTTTCTCACCTTGAATGCTAGGCAGACTTTACGAGCCACCAGTTTCTCCATGGCTGAGAGCATGACGGGGTAGCGGACCTCCTTCCCCTCGCTGTCTCTCTCCACCTTCCCGTCCAGAGCGGGGGACTTCCGGGCCTCAGCGTGAGCATAGTCGGGCCCCACAGTGTACACCTGAGGTCACATGAAACACCACCTCTCAATCAAAGACTTAGTTCAATGGGATGCAGCGACTAAAATCATTGTCCAATAACACAATGAAGAGCTGTGAAAGTGAGGGGCAGCTGGTTCCAGAAGTAAATTCCACAATCTGTTTATAGGAATGATAACCCAAATGTTACTTAACACGGGCCTCCCGGGACTCTTGGTTGCAATATAAGAACCAAGGGATTTAGGATATGACCACTAGTTTGAACATTTTCCATTTTGTTTGTGAGAAATAATGTTTTCTATGTAAGTTTGGCATGGTGGACGGCTCTAAATTCCACAATACTCATCAGTCTGGGCTAGGTTTACTTGAAGAGATTGTGAGTGCGACGTGCAATTCAGAGCAGTAGTGAGTTTCTTGTCTCAGCTGCTAAATTCCTCTAAATTAACCTAGAATTCAGAAGCAAATTAATTTTAGTTATAATCTTACCAAATAAAATAAAAAACTTTGGAGCCTTCACATTTTTATCGAAGAACCAGAGATATTGTAGATATTTTGTACTGATGATTTAAAGGGCAGTTTCATAGAGTTCAAATGGAATTAAAGTCTTTGATTTAAAAAAGGGGCCCATGTTAGGTTCTTTCACTTCACAATTCAGAATACTCAACCCTCAGTCCATACCTTAACATCGGTGCCATCTGTTGGCATGAACTCTTCATAGATGTACGAGCCTGTCTTCCTCACGTTGCTCTCTGGTGAGTACACACTGCTGCGGCTGCCGATCTACACAGATCACACAAGGAGGGAAACATGTTGTCATTCTGAAAAAACAGCTGCTTCAACCCAGTACCACAGCGCACTCTGAACAGTCTGGATAACATCCATCATTAAAGGCTGCTGCTCCGTGCATGATAACACTCTTTCTCTGGCAGAGCAATAGATTCATGTACCATTACAACAAAAGCTATTACATATACTACTGCCTGGTGTGTTTAACTCTGTTCTGGTGCTGTTATTATACACACATGAAACATAATGTGTATATTAAAAATGTCAAAACCAGCCCTCGGCCTCTAAAACTTTCATTTAAAACAACCCCTATCAATTCAATTTTGTGTCACTGTAAGAAAGTGTGCAAAAGTAACAGTGATCTTCTTGTTTTAGCTAAAATATTAACCGACACAAGAACTGCACAGCTCTGGTCGGTCTAGGGCTAGGTTGCTTGTAAAGTGGGTGAAAGCCAACCCTAGATTGTTTTCTTGTTTCCGATATTTACTTTTCTCTGCTTGGCGCTGAGCCACGCAATATTTGCATTTTTCCAACATCGTGTCTGCCACTTTCACAGCTCCCTCTTGGATGCTTGGGCACGATTTGGGACCTGGGAAAGTTTTAGAATGTTGGACGACATCCTTTTTTTTTATAATCTGATGCCAATTTCATTTCATTTTGCCATTGATTATTTTATTGAATAAGTGTTGACTGAAGTGTACGAACAAGAAAAAAAAGCCAGGGGGGACAATGCAAGCACCTTTCTGAAGAGTCTCTGGCTGCCTCCACCAGCAGAGGTGGGGTAGTAGATGTAGACGTTGTGGTCCTCTGCGCAGACGGGCTTCTCAACAAAAGGCTTTTGAAAAATCTCTCCGTTCACCTCCACGTGGTCTTCTCCCTCAACCAGGTTACACTCTGAAACACAAAGAGAAATATCTCTCTGTAAGCCAGGAAGACCCTTTTCATCACCCCCTAAAATACACACAGATGACACTCGCCCCCCTGAGTGTTTACTCTTGGGCCGTGTGAAGCAGCTCTGCACTCTGAACCACGTGACGCTCATTGGTGCTTTTACAAAAACAGTCATCACATTTAAGGATAAACATCCGATTGCTGGCCAGTCTAAGGGCTTTCACAGTGCAAACACACAGCACTAAAGAATGGTACACTTGCAACTGCTTCACATTTGATACTATATTTATCCACATGCTGAAGTAAAACCATTGCAGTCTTAGATTAATGACCTTGAGATGCTAGAATGAAAGGGGCTGTTTTTCAGAGAGCTTTTTCTGCAGGAGCAAAACGCTTGAAAAATGAAAAGAAAAATGGGATACATGTAGTTTGTGCGTTCTTTTGTGTTTTCCCATGTGATGTGAACTACAAAAAAATACTGACCATCTGGTTTATCTGGGTCGCGGTTCAGCACAGCATAGCGCGGTAAGTCAATCCCTTCCTCTTGCAGGATGCGATACACCTCTCTCCTGTTAAACAGTAATTATAACATGAATAAATGAACTATGGGTTTTGTATTCTTCTTCTCTCTTTGCTTTGCCTGGATGACGTTAACCACTCCAGGATGTCCGAGTACCTGTCCTGTATGTAATACTGCATGTTCAGGTCGTTGAGGAGCAGAGGGTTTCTCAGTTTGGCATAGCTCACCGCCTTATCCAGCGGGAATCCTGGTGAACATGCAGAGAAAAATGATTCAATAAACAATGTCAAATAATATGCGTAGACAGTTATGTGTAATAAGGGAAAAACAATTCTGAGTATTGAGACATAATAAGAGAAAACACTAGACATGCTGTAGACTGGCATTGAGAGAGGGAATGATTCTAAAAAGAATGCTGACATTCTATTACAAGACAGGCAGGCTCTGTTTAGTGTGTAAATGATTGGGCAGTTGATAAGAAGCCCATGTGGTCACACAGACAGCAGTGAATGCTGTATGATGGTAACGTTCTTTTTTCTGGGCAGAATCTTTGCTGCCACTGCCAAAACAAATAAATCAAATATTTCACCTGAGAAAAATTGTTCCTGGAGGTAACTTTATTTCAATGTGTATAAGGAGATGAAGAAGGTGTGCGAAGGCGTCTGGAGAGATGTGACCCATGACCAGATTATCATCATTTATAAAAATGCAGTGTTGCTTAGATACAGTACCTGTATGTACAGTAACATTGGGCTCAATTACATTTGCTATAATTACTCTTTTAAGTTGTTGTCTGATTGTCCGTTACTTGGATTTAGAAGGCTCCCTCTAAAGCAACTCAATGTTTCTGTGAACAATAGAGTCTGCGCTACATAGCGGTATACAGTAATGCATACAATAAATACATACAAAAAGAAGTATCATCTTTCCCACCACAGAAACTTGTGTTCCACACATTTAGCCTGCATCCTACACCTGTAGTGGGTACGTGCCCGCCCACTACCGGGTACTGCCCGTCATTCCTCTAGTTCACCAGTGGACAGCATTCAGAATATATGACGTGCATGCATGTGTAGATTTGTGCTATTTCATATGCTCCAGCTTTGAAATGTGGGCATTGCTATCACATCTGTAGTAAACACACACACACACACACAAATACCCAGAAAAAGTACTATGTTTGCAGACGTGTGTTTGTGTGTCTGGTTTTGTACCCTTGGAGTGGAAAGAGATGAGGCAATCGCACAGAGGCCATTTGTCCACAGGCTCGTTGAGGATGGCCTCCTCTGGGAAGATGACCACGGTGATGAACTCGAACTTGCACAGCCTCTCCAGGATCTGGGTCATGGGCTTAGACTTGGACTTCTTCATCATGCAGCAGATCCCCACCACGATCTGTTGCTCTGGGGGCTGGAAGAGGCAGAGAGAGGGAGAGGGAAACATTTCAACACTATCTGTCTGAGGAAGCAAGAGAGACAATGGCAGCTTTGTCCCATGAATACCCCATCAAACCTCAAGCTGAAGCACTGAAATAGATTTCAGTACAGTCTCCTCTTCAAAGAGAGGAATTTGTTGAAAATTGCCAGTTAACCACGAGAGCTCTCAATTTGAGAGGAGCATTTATATATTTTACAAGGTAAAATGTTAGTGTGATAAAATAAATAAATCATGTTTTTATTGTCTATTGATTGTTAATGCGTGTTTCTGACTAGGGACTGCAGAGGGAAATGATCTCAATCTTACATAAATCATCTCCACTCTTTTTAATGTTATGCATGGTTTTTGTTTTATTAAGGCTTATAATAAATCAGCAACTAAATGAAGGAACACTTGCACTTTGTCAAGTGTAAGGCATGGTGTGTGGCATAGAAAAGCCAGCTGCCATATTCAAAAAAATGCAATTGCTATTGAGATTTTTTTGCTATTTAAAAATGCCGGTTTAGTGCAGGGCCAGTGACAGTTCTCTCTGACCAATCAGTGGTCTAAGTCTATTACCGTTACCTTAAAGTATTGGCTCAGCTTGGAATCATTGTTCAGTGGATTTCAACAAAAAATAAACCAGTACCAGAAACTGTCCTCCTCTGTTAACTTTATCAAGCTGACTCATTTACCTTAGATGTCCTTGTTAACTAAAAGTGGCCTAATACTAAACAAGTTTGAAATAAAACTTATTATTGGTTTCTTACAGTCACATTAAGTGTCTTTGCACTTTAGTACAATCACAACCAGCTTTTCTCAGTCAACCAAGTTTTCTTAAAACCACAATCTGGATAATGGATTAGAGAATCCCTGATATCCCCCGCTAGATTTCTCCTAAATTCTCTGTGTGTACAGTAAACACATGATCTGTTTGGAGTTGTCTTTTGACAGATATTCATGTACATAACAACAAATTGAGAACAAGAAATAATCACCTCCAGTTACAGCATACATTTCTGTGCATTTGTCAAAAACCCGGCAGACATGAACCTTATCTGCTCTTTCGGAAGCACAACATTTAGAAATTATTTTTAGTTCATATCAACTGGAAGATGGCAACTCAACTGCCAATGTATTATTCAACAAATATCGGATGATTTTCTGATGAAGTGTCCTCCAACTCATTAGGTAAACATATTATAGTAAAGAGAAGGACAGCATGGTTTGAAAGAGAAAAGACAAATTCTGATTCAATTTATGATTTTTGAATTTGCAATATAATTAACAATATTAGAGGTAATGATAATTGTTCAAACACTCACAGTATCATTGAAAAATATATCAAAATGGTGAAATGGAGGTTTTTTAAAGAGGATTTGGGACTGTGATTTGGGTAATGCACACACCGAGTCTGAGTCTTCGTCGTCCTCATACAGCTCCATGTCTGTCCTCATGCTCTCGTCCAGGACCTCGCTTTCATCCTCCTCGCAGCCCACGAAGAATCTGGGAGCGCCACGCCGGCTCTCGCCCGGGCTGGTGTTCTCTGACATCACAGTCCCCCGCGGCAGCCCTCAGCTTCCCACCGCGCCATCGTTCACCAACACACCGCCAGAGCTGGCCGCCGATGTGGGGCCAGGGGAGAGGGAAGGGTCCTCTCTATGTGGGCTGAACAGCAGAGCCACTGGATGAAGGTGTATGAGGCAGAGGAGCAGAGTGAGACTGAAAAGAGGGGCTTTCAAAACCTAAAAAGGCTTTGTGAGAAACTATGGCGATGGTCAGTCCTCTGCAATGATAGCGTCACGGAGGTTTCTCATTTAGTATTCAGCAGATTCAAAACCCATTCCATTGGCTTCAGTCTTTAGTGACTTGGAGGCTGCAGCTTATCTGATGACAGTCCTGGCCTCCATTTGTATGAAAGACAGTCCTACGAGAGAAACAAAACATTAAAAATGATTCATGCACGTTTTGCTTCAAGTTGTTGATTAATACTTTGGGTTATTGCACTCATGGATGTTTAAGAAGACCTTGATAATGCATTGGAGGAGGAATGTTCATTCCTATGAAAGTTGCTTAGTTGAAAAATGAAGAAATGAACACACGTTGAGGGTGACTAACATTTAATCGACTAGTTCGGGGCAGCCCTTTCAATAATCATACTCTACATCAAACTGCACACAATTCATGCTTGTTCATTTTTGCATGGGACTTGACAAATCCCATTAGAACGACTTTAAAAAGGCATAATATATATTGCTGGTAATATTTTTATTTTTAAGAAAATATAAATCCAATCCAATATTGATGTCAAGTGATATTCGCCAAAATGGTCAACAAGAAAAATAAAATATATTTTTAAAAGGTCAAATCCTTTAAATCATTTAAGGATTCATTTATTCTGTTTTTGGAAACACCTTCATGAATAATGTTTAGCATACACTACTACTGTATGTATCTTTGTCATCATGTTTGTCAGACTTCTAACTTGCAACTTGTAGAATGAAAAGGACGATGAATTTTCATCAAGGTTTAACAAATGTAATTATATTGTTCTTTCAATTTTAATGACATGGAAATTATTAAAAACACTGATTAAATCTCAATTAAGAAACACTTTTTTTGCTTTCCAACAGCCTAATTGATACCACGCTGTGTTTGTAATTTTTGCCTTTTAACAACAACAAAAAGAACACATTGTCTGGCACAGCAAATCCAGCCTATATACTATCATTTCAAGATGAACTGTCCGTGTGCTTGAGCAATCATTAACTCCAGCACTTACTCGCCTTTTACACATTTAGCCCTGACGCTGCAGTCTGGGGCAGAAAGCAGCAGGGGCATCTACTCTGATCCAGCCATGGAGACAGGCCAGGCAGCGCATCACATGTCGTACTGTACACAAACAACCACAAAATACTCATTACCCTCTGGCACGCTATGAGACCCATCTGAACAACAAAACGCTTCCCCATGAGGCACAGCCACTCAAGGGTCAAGGTTGACTCTCTGCAATGGAAAATACTGTTTATGAGCATAAGCAGCCTAGAAGGGGTCCAAAAGAGATAATAAACAAACACGTAACTGTCCAAAGCCTTAGGGACCTCAAGCTGAGGGAACACAAGTTCTGCAAAAGTTCCCTCTACAGATTTTGCCTGTTTAATCGAAGGTCGCTGTGACCTTAAAGACGCAGTACTCCCCTAATTTTCTTGGGATTCACAAATAATAGTAATATTTAGCATCCATGCTAGTATGGTTGCACGATTTGGAAAAAACAAATGTTGTGTTTTCTATAACAGTAAATGAGGTTTTGGGATGTTGGTCAAACACAAACAAGCAAATTAAATCTGTCACTGTCAAAAAAAATTGAAAATATTTGGATAATTAAAACAGTTAGAAAATCAAACCAAGGTCTGTTTAAAGAACCCTGTCTGTGCCACATTTGAATTGTTCTTGAAAAAGATATCTGTCAGGAATAATCTTTGCATTTAAAAATAGTTAGAAGTTATTATGATTGATTGATATTAGTCAGCTCTTTGCACATGCATCAGAAAACAGGAGCCTGTGGCTGTTAAGCATTAGCCTGGTACCCACATACAGAAATTCATTCTGACGCTCACTTTGGCACTCAGTAGATTTCAAATAAACTCCTTCCATGCCTAAGTGGATTAGAGTTTCAGAGCTCGGGTGTAACAGTTAATCTCTTCTATTACACCTACTTACTTACTTACTCAAGCTCTGAGCAAGGCCATGGCCCCCGCTCAAGACACTGGGTTCATGTCCTCATTTGTTAATGGGACTCATTTGTGTGCATTTGACATTCTATATTTGTCTTTTATAGACTGCTAATGTGGAGTGAAACACCTGCATTCCCATTATGTCAACTTGGAAACGCTTGAAAAAGCAGAGCATGTCCTCCGTTAACCCCAACTTCATCCATTTAAATGTCTTGTTTTATTCAACCAACAGTCTAAAACCCAAAGATGTCTGACTTAAATTGATATAAAAACAGAAATGATAAAAAACTAAGTGGGAATTATTTAAATTTGAGATGGAACCAGAAATGTTTGATGTTCCTCTGGCTCTTAAAAATAGCTTAACAATTCATTCATCATTAAATCACTAAGTAATTCCTTTTTTAGAAATTCTTAATACTTGTTTTTCATTCAAGCGGATACAACAATATGTTAAAACTCCAGTTTACAAGTTAGACGATGAGCTGGAGCCATCGCTGCGTTTGCATCATAGACTGGTTTGCATAGTTCCTATCACGTCATCTAACACATAATAATAATAATCACCAGAGTATCTGTAGCTCTATTGCAACACCTAATTCATCAACTTGCTGATTTTCTTCATTTGTTTGCTTATCTTGCCACAACTTCTACCTACCCGACCTTGAAGCAGATGAGTCAGAGGACGGAGGCAGGCTCAGACAGAGAAACTGCCCGGATCTGCTCCAGCCTTTAAACCTGACAGTGCAGCCTGAATCTATGCAGCCTTGTTTAATTGTAGTTTGTAAAGGAGACATAGCTTCACATTTCGTGATGGTAATTATTGCTATGATGACACCTAAACGGACTGAAGAGGATAGGAGGTCATTTCTGTGATATCTGACTATTGAAGAAATATAAAAAAAGATCTCATCACAATTATTTTACACCTTGCAGTGTTTCAGCTCATCAACAAACTGTACATGTTTGACAACTGATGCCTAGAACCTATTAATTCATTCAAAAATATATACTTTTGTAACGAACATTTCTTTCTTATATGGGTTTATTTGCAGTTTATTTTCTCCAAAAAAATCAATTGGTCTATATAATGTTTATTGTTACAGAAAACGTATTGGTAATGCTTCGTTTCCCGGTCTAACAGTCCTAAACATAATCATCTTAGAATGGCAGTACAAAGAGAAGCAGAACATCCTAATGAATTAAAAGCTTGTAAAAAAGGGGTGGTGAATTGCTAATTAAGAGGCTTAGAACAATCTACATATGTATAACATCTTTGCTTTGGACCTGCAGTACAGTAAGCATGTGCTTTTTATTACGATACTTCTGAAAAGAAAGTTGTTGCACCTGATGTCCCGACTGACAGGTTTAATTGCATGCATTTATTACAAGACGTGATGGTAAATTGAACAAAAAATACCCAGGCGCCTGCAGGATGGTTGACGTCAACCTATGCCACAGACTGTAGTTGTTATCGCTACATTAGAGCAATTGGCCCATTATGTGCAATTATATAACTTAGCAGATGGATGATACATAAGGCACACGTAGATTTGTTGGAACGTTAGCCTGACCAAAATAATAAAGAAAATGTAATGGGAATATTCGTGTACAAAAAACAATAATAACTGCACACCACAGTTAGTCAAACTCAATAATAACGTTATTTGGTGTTAGCTCTTGTTAATGTTAATGTTAGCAGTGCGAAACACATTTAGCAAACAGTGGCTAATGTTAGCATTGAGCTAAGTAGTACCCCGAACGGTCGGCAATGTAAACAAGTATTCAAGTGACATTTTGACCACATTTGAAGCAAATAACCAATGTCTGTGCGATAAATAATGTAAACGCTAAGGAGTATAAGCGTGTACACATTATTTCTTTAACCAGCGAGTGACATTAAATAATGAACTCACAGTGTGGCTGGAAGGTTTGCATCGCTGCCACTAGCTCGCTTCCTTTACTCTTGACAGTTTGCATGTTAAACCAATCTTATTTTCTCCAGATTGACGCAATGTTGAGTGACGTTTGATACAACCAATGGGAGAAAAGGACGACTCAATGAAGGCGTAACTGCAAACCAGAAAAAACACATGGGCCAATAAGCAACGACCAAAGTCTCACCGCACGAGGAACATTTCCCGAGTAGAAGAGGAGCATTAGCGGCCTCTAGTGTTAAAAGTGAGACAATAATCAGTTTTAATATAAAGTGTGAAGGAATAACTTCTTCAGTCTCCACTAAAACTCATAAACAAGCCTTTTATTCAAACACAACAGTGTTTTGTTTACTTAACTCAATTACCTATATAGCTATACTATAATTGTATTGTTTACGTTATTTTGCAAATATAGATATAATCAAAACATGTATATAAAATAAACATGATGTATTATTCAGATTAATATACATTTGTTTTAACCCTTTTTTTAATCTTACGCAAAATCTCAAACACCCATAAAGTAATTCAAATAAGATTTAACTTTAACAGCCACAACAATAAAGTGATTAGTGCCTGGTGGAATGTAATAAACTACATTTACTCAAGTACTACTTCTTGAGGTACTTAATTTTTTCTTGAGTGTTTTATTAACTCTATGCTTCTTTATTTTTCTACTCCACTACATTTTCGTATTCAATATTTAACTTTTTGCTCCACTACATTTATCTGGCAGCTTTAGTTACTTTACAAAATCAGGCTATTAGCTATTACTAAATATCAGTCAACTTGTAAATAAACAAATTCTTGTGTACTCATAACTTAAGATACCCATCAGCAATATGCAAAGTGCTTTAAATCAGCCCCATTGTTAAAGAGCTGTGATGAACCTTAAGAGATCAATAATCATAACCCAGCCATTTTATATGATCCTGAAATGAGTCTTTACACATAAGAAATATTGTGACTTTTGGTACTTGCGGTATATTTTGGTGAAAACACTTCTGTATTTTATTACAATAAGTACGATTTTGAATGCACAAGTTTAAGATGTTACTACTAATATATAATTATTGGTAGTTTGCTATATATTGCCATATAGGCCTATTCATTGTCCTAAGTGTTTTAGTTGTTTAGCTTTTAAGGTTCTTTGTATATTTCAATTTGGTGTTAATACTTGTCTTTATTACTATTTTTTAATGCTAAATAGTTTCTTAAAAATACTTATTTTTATTATCTTTATATTCTTGACCTACTATTGCAACTTATTTTCTTAGATGTCTATGTTCGCACCACCAGACATCAAAGCTAATTCCTTGTATGTGTAAAAATGCCTGGCAATAAACTTGATTCTGATTCTAGAATCAGAACAGTATTTTTCTTTAAACATTTATTTTTGAAGCTAACACTTTTAAAAACTTTTTTCCTTGGATTTACTTAAATCCAATAACTTCTTATGCCATATTACCAGAAAGAAAACAAAAACAGCAAACATTGCCTTTGCTTGAAAGCATTTGCAGCAACTATGACCCTTTCGGGTGGTATACTTCCATGATTGTAAGGTTTTGCATAAATCCAACAACAGGAGTTTGTTCCTTCTCAAACTCAGCATTTTTTAATAGGTGACCCTCCCCTTCTTCAACAGAGAGTCAGCAGAGCAAACTAATGTGAATGTAAGGCCAACATTGACGTCAGCGCCTCTGAGCTTGACATACCTGTGTGCAGGCCAGATGTGGTCATAGTGGGCCGCAATGCTGTTTATGAAAAGATCATTTTATAAACAGCTAAGTGCTAAACAAGGCTCTTCTATAATGCACTTAACACGGCGCAGAGAGGGTGCACCCACTTGGACAAATATTGCCAGTATATAAGTGAACATGCCTTGTCCCTGTTGGTTTTCAAACATGGTTTTTGTGCTGCATCACCTCAGTCTACATACACTTTTAAATATAGTTTAGATTGTCAGATTTTCTGCCAGATTTATCTTAACTATCCCCGTCTTCTCCTTGCAGCTCCTGCCACAAAGAGCCTCTGTGAGGAGGGGGACCTCTGCTGCCCTCCACCCTCATATGGCCTCCATTAGCCAAAGTCAGGGGTGGTACGCTCTCTGTGACTTACAGCAGCAGGTCACACTGGGACAAGGAGGCTCATTATGAATGCAGTTTTCCAGACTCTGGTCTCTGGGCCCCTGCAAGACCTGGGTGGGTTTATACCACACATTTGTTTCTAAAACTGCCCATCTGATAAATGTGAGCACAGTCACGTGGAGCAGGCAACCACTTAGCTTGTATATGGTGAGGTGTGGCATGTGGACATTTCCCCATAAGGTTCAAGTAAGTGCTTCATATCATTCTCCTTCATACAGTATGTGCACTTCTGTTTAACAGTCACGGCTGGTTATGATATTAAAGTAAAGTCTGTTGATATTTCATAGTTTCTGCATCATCAACAATTATTAGAGAAATCAGGAGCAATAATAAAAGTATTTCTTTCAGTTTAATTTCTACAAACAAACCTGCCCGGAGAGGGTGTCAATTATAACCAATACACTCCATTTATCAAGGGGCTACAGTGGCTTTAAGTTAGTTTAACACTACATGTGAACATGTCCTGTGAAATGCGCAGCACAGTGTGTTTGGTGTCAGAAAGCCATATAAAGCATGTCAAAGACTTCTTTCAGAGGGTGAAGGCACGTGCAACACCCCTGCAGTTATGTGAGAAATGCAGCGTTTAATGACTTTGGGTATCGAGTAAATGCAGGCAGGCAGCGGCCTGGTGGATGTTGTCTTTTATCAGCTGTGTTTTCCAGCTCTGCTCAGTGAGAAGAACGTCTGCTCTATTCACAGCCTGAGAGAAGCAGTGTTCTGTCAGAAACAGGTCCACAGATATAGATGTACTCATCCTCACTTTGACTGAGAAACGTACACATCCATGAACACGCACAGACATAAAGCGGTCATACTGTAACTTTCCTCTCAGGGGCTTTCATGAACCATTGATTAGACATATGGGACATAAAAACTAGTTTGGGAGAACAAACAATAAGTTATTGGTGATTACATTAAAAACAATATATTTTTTCTACAAGCCTTAACTAACCCAGTGCATAGACTGACTCAATCATAACAATTTTTTTTCATATTTGCAAAAAAACGTCCATTACTCATAATGGACATAAAACGTCCTGTCCCTTTTGTGGTTATTACAAATTTAAAAAAAGGTTGCTTTTCATGCACTTGCCTGTAAACACAATCCAGGAAGCAATTACGTTTCCCTTAAAAAGTACTTAAGGCAGACAGGGATCAATCTGTTAGGTTTAAAGATTGTGCATCCAGAAAAAATTTTTTTTACCAAAGGTGTGCCCCAATCAACCATTCAACATTGCTATCCCTATAGGCCACTAATGCAACTAAAAAAGGGCACCTTTAGGAAGCTGAATTGTAACGTGAATGCTTTTACAGTTGAACTCATAAAGAACATGGCCTGAGTACAGCATTACAGATTAGTTTCTCTCTATTTTAATGTTGTTTAATGTGATTGAACATTCCTGGTTTACAGTTTGAACTTTGTGTCCCATCAGTATCTCCTCAGTCAAGGTATAGCTTTGTAAGTATTTGTTTTTACTCTTAACTGTGATCCCATAAAATCCTAGATCCTTCCAAACCTACAAAACGTGTTTTCCAGATTAAATTAGATTGCAAGTTAGTCCTGTTTTATATGTCATGCTGAATTTGTACAGAAGACGAGCTGTGGATATTGAAACAGTGTACAGCAAGAGCCGGTTTACAGCAGGAAAGCTTGTTCCTCATCATCTGTACAAGCTGAAGCTGCAGACTCTTTTTTGTTCTGCAGGTATAGAGCAGCCATTCATGTAAGGCAAGAAAAAATAAACACCCAGTGCTTTCAACAAATGTTCTCCTGAGAGGTTTCTAACAAAATCCTTTCAGCAACGGAGAGCAGACTTCCCGACTGCAGGGAAACTTCTTGGTCAGTTTTTTTTCTCAAATGGTAGTTACAAGAAGCCCATAAGCTCTGAATAGCCATTTATACACCTGACAGAACAATGAACACTGACACACCCCCAGGCAAAGGGACAAATGGGCTTCTCTCAATTAAAAATACATCAAGATTGTTTCATGACATTCATTCCGTTTTTTGTCTTTGATTAAGGCATACACATATACAACCTTAAACAATTTCATACAATTTGAAATATATTTCTTAAAATGTATTTTATACTTATTGCTTGACCTTGTTTGAATCAAGTGGCAACCTCCTGGCCTAAAAAGTGAAGCCAATACGGAAGTGCCTTATGTTGCATTATCTCTATTGGCCAACAGGGGGAGGCTCTACTGGTGGCGAAAAGATGTCAGATCATTATTGAGGTCAATAAGGAAATGATCCAACTCTGTCTTAATCTATAAATTAAAACCAGTTAAGCCTGTTTTTCAGGTCTCAGGCTCGAAAATGACATTCCCAGAACAAATGACTATATCTTCACTTCTAAAAGGGGTAAATTAATCATCTTTTTTCTCAAAGTAATGATACACCTGTGAGATGGATGCAGAAAAGTCAGAATCAATATAGATGTTTTTATTTTAAAGTAAATTCAGATTTAACATAGTCAAAAAATGTAAATGATAGTGTCCATCCAACCACGTGAAAACCACCCTTGAATCATGGGATCGGAGACTAAAAGCTTTAGGAATCCAAACTACAAATAAGTACCCTGTATCAAGATTGATGCAAAACAAGTGAAATTTGACCTTTTTAGAGAGGTTTAGCATTTGGGTGTATTTGCCATATCTCTGGAACCCTAGGTCGATGTTGATGATTGACACCTCCTTTTAACCGTTAGAGCCAATATAATCGAGGGGAAGTTCCTCAAATCCATCAAAACATTACCCATTGGTGAATGAGTGATATGTAGCCAGAATGCCCAAAACCGGAAGCTGTCATACACTCTCGTAGCAGCTAATATGAAATCTCTGTTATTGACATAAATATGAAGATAGATTATCAGTAATAATTTCAAAGTGACACAGACACATTGGATTAACCTATGGATTAACCTTCAGCAGCATTTTTATTGTTTTAATGCCATTGAACACAACTTTTGATCAACAACGGTAAGACTTATTTACGGTGTTGGTCCTGTAAAGCTACGTTGTGTGTTGTCTGGGTTTGCTTCCCCTGCCGCGAGTTTTGAACGCTCAGTGATGATACTTATACCCCTAGAATCCGTGTAATCTCAGTTTGCTAGCTGATATCTTGGTGTGCAGATCCGATAAGTAATAAGGGATCTCTACCGTGAGTTCTTTGCTAAGTGCGTTAGCATTGCTTTCCGCTCAGGGCTAATTCAGAGGCTTTGTATGACCCTTGTGTTTCGTTTAGCTAAAAATTGTTAATATTGTCTGATAGCTGAGTTTCTTCCCGTTAAGTGGGTATGACACATTCATAGTTTGTTAAATGTTAAGAAGCCCTCAGACGCTGTTTCTTGCCAGATGTTGCGTTTTGCCCCCGGTACCGGGGGCATGGGGCTTAACTGGCTTTAGTAAACATTTTTCTCTTGAGTGTTTGTTCTCAAACCACAGATGTAAGTCTACTGTAACACAGCATAATGTTTAATATGAAAATTCTAGTCATCATTTAGAATAAAACTTAAGATAAAAAACCGTGTATGATTTAAGGCGAGGCTACCTTGTGTGACTACGTTCACTTGTTGTTTACAGACTATGATTTAAACTGACAAAATGTTGAATTGCTTTTTTTTGTCTTTAAATTAGTGCAAGTCTATTCCATATTTGTTCAATATAATTGAACAGATGAAGTAAAATGTGTACCAGTCACATTGTATATTAAATATAGAGCTGGATTCAGGACATGGATAGCTTAGCTTAGCATAAGAACTTAAAGCTATTATAATTTAAAAAGAAAATCAATGCATTCTTCAGATGGTGTTTAATCCTGAAAATGCAGTAAAAAAATGACAGTTAAGAAAAAGGCAGCAACAAAGACTTTTAACTCAAGACTAAAAGCAAACAACCATCTTTATTGTTTATCACTTTTCTTTTACAGCCCTCCAGAAGTGGCCTTGCTGTGAAAGAAGCTTATGAAAAAATAAATGTCTGCCGATCTCTAAGGATTTAACTTAAAGTGTCATCGATACATCACTGTTGGCCTCTTCAGTTCCAACTGTTATTACTGATTACAACATAAAGACTACACATGAATGACTTACATTTCACCGTTATTCCGACGTCGTTGTAAAACCTTGTTGACAGGTTGCTAAGGTGGAGCCTGAGTGAACAAATGTTCAGTTAGTTTAATGATTTAGTAATTACTCCGACACAGTCCAGTATAAATAGCGCACTTTGTGGCCACACCTTGACTAAAAAACTCCAGAAAAATATACCTAAAGTGGAAAAAAGTAAGCACTGCATAGAATGTGTGGGACAACTGCTGACTCAAAGTCACCATAGTGGTCAGAGTCTCCATCCTCTGATTCAGTTACTGAACTCTATTCAGATTTAAATCCAGCATGAACCTCTCTATTGTAGCATTCTCCCCATTCCTGTGCCCTTTAGAGGATTTCAGACTGTCCTGCTCACAATGACTGGGCACAGTGACAGGCAACACCATTCTCTAGCCCTGACCTAATTTATCTTTAAACTGCATATAACTCCTATTCACCTACAATTAAAAGATTTGTTGGGTCCTTGTACTGTATATCCATTTAGAGTCTGGTAAAATAATAGAAAGCCCCTGGCATTAATCTCATGCTGCCAGCTTCCTGTCTCTTTCTTCTCTACACTTTTCCATCTCATCCATTTACTCTGCTTGGCCTGAGATACCGCTCTTGAACATTTCGCCTCTTTTGCCTCTGGTTCTTCTCCACAAACAGTTTCCTCCTGCCAACTGCTGTTGCACCATGGCTGTGACATGCTTAGTCCCTACAATATTTTCTTTGTCTGATCCAGTGAAACTGCTTCCTTTGGGTTCCACTTCCTTCCTACTGAGAGAGGTAATGCTACATCCTTAGACAGTCTTCTCCAGTCTTGCTTTTGCAATTTTCAACATCTGTTAAACTAGTTATAGGAAGCTCCAAAATATCTTACAAGGCCTGAATGCAGAGCTCTTATTTTCTTTCCATCCTCTCTATCGGGGGCCATACATCTCTATACCCTTAATGCTGTTAACTACCGGCTGTCTCAACAAAAACCTCTTACTTGATAGCAGATCTATTACAATATAAATATTAATTTATCGCTTGCTTAGAATAATTTAATACAAGTCCATGTTAAGTTTACTTAAGCAGCTGTGTTACATGGTGATGGTTGCTGGTTACTATCAGCAATATTAAATGATTAATTATGCATTTATATGGTCACTGTGTTTTACTATTATGTAATGTTTTTAGTTTCATATTACTGCTGCATTAATGTTGCATTTTAAGGCTGTAGATGTTTAGGTTTGTTCTAATTTACCTTTATGTACTGCTTTTTGTTTATTCAAATCTGGAGACATGTGGTTATCACTTGTCAGGAATCGGATAAAATATAATAGTTTGAAAAAATGAATCTGTCAAACAAATGTAGTGGGGTTAAACATACACTTCATACATCTGAAGTGAAGTGGCATATGTTATATTATAAAACGGACAAGTCAAAACAAGCAATCTGATTGGTTCTTAGCCGTGATATACTGAGCGTATACCACGGGTAGAATTGTAAATTACTTTTCACAACATGTCAGTATCCCTCCGCGCCTGAGGCAAACAGTATACAGTTGGGTTGAAAAGCAAACTGCATGCAGAAAATGCATAGAAAAATGAATGTAAATAAATAGCTAAATAATGGATCAACGCTCTAATATGTTCGCTAGCTGTTAGTGTTGTTGCATAGCAACCACCTCGCACTAGGTTTCGTGCAGAAGGCAACGGAGGGACTATTTTATTTTGAACATCATTATTTATTAATAAAAACTATTTAAATTAGAGTGTGTATTTTTCTTTCATATTGCCAAACTTGGTAACCGTTTTATAAAAGCAATAGCTCACTTCAGGCCGTGATATATGCTCATTATATCACAGCTAAGGGGGTTGTCGACCCTCCGCTTCGCGTCGGGCCGAACCACGCCCCTTAGCTGTGATATAATGAGCAGGGGCGGCCCTAGGCTTTTGGGGGCCCTAAGCGAGCTTTGGCTTGGGGGCCCCCCTCACTCTAGCGCGTTCTCACTACGCACAATACGGAACCAACTTTTGTCTTATGATGTTAGCATAAGCACACATATTGTATAAATAAGCATGTAAACACCGTGGACCTAACCTACTCCAGGGGGGTCCTCACCTCCTCTAGGGGGGTCCGGGGGCATGCTCCCCTGGGAAGATTTTTTTTTTTTAAATATTGAAGTTAAAAGCATCAATCTGGTGCACTTTGAGAGCAAAATTAAGAGATCTATGGACACCCATATGAAACAGAACTCTAAACAGATTTTTCTGTATGGATATTTTACAAATCACTTAAACTGTA
>NW_011336115.1:190764-193172 GCF_000735185.1 Notothenia coriiceps
GAAGAAACGTCAGAATCAATATAAATGTTTTAATTTGAAAGTAAATTCAGATTGAACATAGTAAAACAAATTAAGTTATAGTTTCCGTCCACAAAAAAAACATTACTTATAGTGAAAAACACCGTTGAATGATGGGATAGTAGACTAAAAGCTTTAGGAATCCAAACTATAATAAGTACCCTGTATCAAGATTGATGCAAAACAAGTGAAATTTGACCTTATAAGAAAGGTTTAGAAAAAAACAAAACACTTCTGGGGTCACTTGGGTGTATTTGCCATAACTCTGGAACCCATCGGTAAACCGGAAGCTGGGTTACAGCTCTCATACACTCTATATGAAAACTACTCTTATTGACAAAATGTTATGATGGATTATCAGTAATCATTTCAAAGTGACCCAGAGACATTGGATTAACCTTCAGCAGCGTTTATATGCGTTTTAATGCCATTGAACACAACTTTTGATCAAGAAAACAGCAAATGTAAAACGTATTTGCCGTTTTGGCTCCGTAAAGTGAAGTTGTGTGTTTCTTATCTTGCCTTCGCTGCCGCGAAGGTCGCACAGTGATGATACAGTGATGATACTTATACCATTGGAATCTGTGGAATCTCAGCTTTCATATGATATCTTGTTTGTGCAGATCTTTCGCTTAGTGCTAATTCAGAGGGTCGGCGTTAGAGTTGTGTTTTGTTTTGGTAATAATTGTTCATGTCGTCAGTTAGCTGAGTTTCTTGCCGTTAAGTGGGTATGACACATTAATAGCTTGTTAAAAGTTAAGAAGCCCTAAGACACAGTTTTGTGAATATTGTTGTGTTTTGCCCCCGAGGGAATGGGGTTTAACAGATTTTAAGGGAGCTCATGTGTTGCTTTATGCCAAGGTTGGCCTACAATAATAGATTGTCAGTATTGATTGATATTGGTCTGATTACAACAGTATTGCCTACTATACTGAAAAAACTATTATACTGAAAAATACAAGATATACATCGCACAGGGTGTGACACCGTTACCTCTCACTCTTTCCTCAGTATCCTGTGGCGCCCCGCCTGAGGTGGAGAATTCCCATATGTTTGGTAACAAGAGGGAAGAATACCCTGTCAACTCCATCATCCGCTATCAGTGCAACCCAGGGTTTTTACAGCGCCACCCTCCGGTGGTCCGATGTAAGGCAGACGGTCAGTGGGAGGAGCCCCAAGTGGAATGTACTGATGGTGAGTGCAGTCTGTGTTGATTCCCCTTTGTTCACCTTGGGACTAAATTGTAGGAAAACCTCTCCACAGGTAACGCAACTGTGTTGAATTATGTGAACTCACTCTTGTTGTTTTTCTCCTTCGCCACAGTTAAAGCCAGAAAACGAACACAGCCGAGCACCAACAGGATGGCAGCTGGTGGCAAGCTTCACTAGAAAAAAGAAAAAAGAGGACTTCATTATTTAAGAACGTTTGCAGCACAAATCCATTTTTTATTTTAGTGAAGATGACTTTAAAGGGTATAATAGTTGGAAGGCTACATCATTTTTTGATCCCCTGTCCCTCATAATATATTTTAATTATATATAATATTTTGATTGCTCTGAGTTTATTTGCATTGTGTGTTGTGATTTAGTTTTGTTTAGTGAATCTATTGCATACCCAGTTAGAGATTGTTGGTTCTAAATACATTCAGAGAATGTTACCATTCATTATTCTAGGAATGTTTTCAGCAGGAAGTTTTATTTTGGTTCCCAGAATGTTTTTCTGAAAGGTAGGATAACGTTCTCTAAAAACAATCTTAAAATGTTTGGTGATAACCTTCTTAAGATGTTTTTCATAAGCTTCTTAAGATGTTTTTGATAACATTGTTAGAACATTATGCCCTACTATTCTTAAAACGTTTTCAGCTGGAAGTTTTATTTTGGTTCCCAGAATGTTCTTCTGAAAGGTAGGATAACGTTCCCTAAAAACATTCTAAAAATGTTTTGTGATGACATTCTTCAAATGTTTTTGATAACATTGTTCGAACATTATGCCTTACTATTCTTAAAACATTTTTAAATGGACGTTTTAATTAATTTTGAATNTGACATTCTTCAAATGTTTTTGATAACATTGTTCGAACATTATGCCCTACTATTCTTAAAATGTTTTCAGCTGCAAGTGCTTTTGTTGTTCCCAGAATGTTCTTCTGAAAGGTAGGATAACGTTCTCTAAAAACATTCTTAAAATGCTTAGTAATAACCTTTTATAAATGTTTTTGATAAAATTGTTAGAACATTATGCCCTACTATTCTTAAAACACTTTCAGCTGCAAGTTAGATTTGTTTATGTTGCCAGAATGTTATTATTTTAGAGTAGGATAACGTGCTTTATCGTTCTGATTCATCAGCAGCTAGCACAAGTCACTGTCGGTGTCTCATGTATTGGAGGGG
>NW_011336115.1:193184-196686 GCF_000735185.1 Notothenia coriiceps
GGTGTGTGTGTGAGATTAAAATAGCCCAATTGCTTTTACAATAAATAAACATTGAATGTGTTTAATTGAATAGTAAAGGGGTTTAACGTTAGTGGCAGGTTGTGTGTGAGAGAGAATAAATAAGACAGCCCAATATTTTTTTTTTTTTTTTATTCTTTTTTTTCCCCCGCATATTTAGCATATTTCGCAACTTTCCGCATATTTCCTAACTTCCCGCAATTTCGCCGCATAAAATCACATAAAACCCTGCATGTTTAATCGCATAATCAAGGATTTTAGCCCGCATAATCAAGGAATTTAGCCCGCATAATTAAGGATTTTTGCCCGCGTTTTTCTGGAGGGTCTATAAGGGGCGTGGTTCGGCCCGACGCGAAGCGGAGGGTCGACAACGATATAATGAGCATATACCACGGCCTGTCGTGAGCTATTGCTTAAACGTAGCATTCAATGGAAATAATATAAAAATACCATGAACTTTTATAGTAAATGTACTTAGTTGTATTCATACAGCAGAAGTGCTGCTGTTGAAAGAGAAGCCTTACTATCATTATATCCCACTCAAACTCCCATTATAAGTTAAGTGGGGTTCATTTGTATCAGTAGAAACAACATTTGTAGGTGAGTGAATACTCCAGGATTGCACATGTTGCTGTTTCCTGCACACTGGGCATTCCGTGGTACCTGAGTGAAAGAGCAGCTTTGTCTTTGGTCTCTTTTCAGGAGTGAAAGTGAGCGGCAGAGAGAAGGTAACGGAGCGAGGCATGATACTCTCAAATGTTTAAGAGGCCCAGTAAAGAGCCCAAAGGTGACGGCAGGACAACAGAGCAGAAAAGAAAGAGAAATCTGAGGCGGTTGGTTAAAAGATTTTCATTATAGGACGGTAGTGGTGGAATGTAACTCAGTACATAAACAGTAAACGTACGTACTTTACCTGAACATTACCCTTTCATGCTATTACTCAATTGAAGGGAAATTCTAACACTACATTTGCCTGAAAGCTTATGTTATTTATTTATTTAGTGACAATATTCATCCCCTTTTTGTCCAGTGAAAACCATGTATCCACAAATTAGGTGAATTTAAGTATTGATTGGATTCCTTTGTATACCTTTGTAACACAATGACATCACTATGTGAAACTCACATTCCTATTGGCTAGCACTCCCACACATTGCACGTGACATCTGTAAGTGGTGGAACAATCACAGCTAACCAATCAGAGCAGACTGGGCTCTGGTTTCAGACAGAGGGTGAAAAGAGGTGCTGCAGCACAGACAGTATGAGAACAATAAAGACCTTTTTGAACATTAAAGCATGGAGACATGTCACAGTAGAAGCACAAAATACAAACATGAACCTGGAAATGAGTATAATAGGGCCCCTTAAAAAGACGATACAGACTGAAAGCCTTTTGACCAACATCATTGACATGTTGCCATCATTCCTTGCCATCACTCCTGTCGTAATTTGACAAAGATACACATTTGCACAAAGGATTTTTAATATATTATCTATCAAATGGTATGCAATTTTACAGTATAAGATAGACACGGTGTGTTTTTTTTTGCAGTCCTTCGCAGTCATAACGTTATTTCATTCCTGAATGAAAGTCTGTACAAGTGTGAAAGAATTGAATGAGATTCTGCACTTATTTAGAAAATATGTGGACTCTGGGTTTAAGGTCTAATTTATAGTATTATCTACTGAGTGGAAAAGTACAATGTTTCATAGGATGTGTTGGAAATCTTAAATATTGGTGTTTTTGTGTCAGTATTTAAGTTACACAAACTCACTACTCCCCCTATGCCTGCTTCTTTATTGAAGGCAGTACTCAGAGCCCCTCACGCTCCACTGTGCAGCCTTACAGTGGTGTTTCAGGGGGTGTGACCAGGAGACCTGCTCCCCATCTCTTTCTTCTGCACACAGCCGAGAATCCTGCACTCTTTGCTGCTCACTGGACCTTAAAACTCACTACCTGGAGCTCAGCTGATCCAAAAATACACCACAGAAGAAGAGTTTGACTTTGACAAGAGGGAAGGTATTTCTACAAAAGGTGGGTGATGTGGATGTACTTTGTTTTATTGTTGCGTATGTGTAGTTATGTGTGATAGTAAAGTTGGAGTCATTAAGAGCACAAGGCTAATTTCATATGATAGAATTTCCCCCGAAAACAGTTTTTAAATACATGTAATTTGTTGTATTCTTTATACATCCTGATTTGGGCTTAACATCCTTTTGGTAGAAAGTAAGTATACATTATACTGTAAAAAATGTATTTTATACTAAAAAGATGGTTTAAATGTTAGTTTACCTGTGGATTCAAATTCCATCTTTGTGTTTATCATGTTTTTTTTCTTCTAAAAGCATCTCTTAGAAATGAAGGGACTTTATTTGTGTGTCAATTAAAGCAGACTTAATCTTCTGGTTTAATATTTAGGTATAAGTCGGAAAAAAATGAAACCATTAAAACATAAAAAATCAAAATCATAATATCTTGATGCTTTTGGGAAACAAATGATATCCTAAATATGATACAGTACATGTTTGGCAGCAAAAAGTACCATTGTGGATTAGTAGTAGTTGATTATTTTATAAAAGAGATAACATTGATGAATAGACTGCAAGAAATCAATAAAACATTTACCCTCAAGAGTGTTACAGTAAAATGATTGTGATTTATTTCTATTAGGAAGGCTTTTCTAATGCACTACAATCTCTATGCAATTATTAATATTGTGACAACGTATTAAAACCTGACCATATGAGAAATGTACATGCAGAGAGGAAATCTAAAAGAAGAGATGGACAGGTGAGGATGTCCCATGTGTGCCCCACCCCCGCCCCTCGACCCCTCCCTTCATGTCTCACACTTTCTGTCTGCTGCCTCAATGTTAGCAGTGTTGAGACGTGATGGAAAAAGCTTCTGTTCACAAAGGTGACGTCAGAGCTGCCATAATACGGGCTTCAGGGGGAACAGATCTGCTCTTATGGGCCCCGGTCTCTTGGGGAGTGGACCGCAGCAGCTGAATGAGCTCAGTGTGAACTTTCTTCAAACATTTTTCGGAGTGTTCAAACACTTTGTAAAGTGTTTAGAAAATGTTATGATGAAGAAGCTGGAAACTAAGGGTTAGAGAACATGCTATATTGTTCAAAAGCTGGCGAATAGCCATCATATTGATGTTTTTCTTTCCTTCAATAGCGGCTATTCAAACAACTAGCAAATGTATTAAAATCATACATTAATACATTTCTAAACTAGCCAAATCAAATGTTTTTTTTGTTAGATTGAAAAGATTTTGAATGTGATTTTTTTAAGAGTTTTGTTAAATTGGTTAATTCCAGGGTGTTGAGGCATTAGGTTTTCGTTAAAACTAGGGCCGGGACTTTAACGCGTTAATTAAGATTAATTAATTACACAAACATTAACGCGTTAAAAAAATTTACGCATTTTAATCGCACTTATTTTTGCCCTGCGGAACGTTTCTCACTGGATGAGTTTCAG
>NW_011336115.1:196714-215277 GCF_000735185.1 Notothenia coriiceps
ACCATTTACGTTTATGACTTCAGACAACAACAAACCACAGTGAACATAGTCAAATCATGACGAAGCCAAGCTGATGAGACGCTTTGGTGGCCCAGTGGATGGGAATTTTGTTTTAACAAAAACGCAGGTTCTTCTTCTGGATGGAACGCGTACGGCGATAGAGAAGCACACGCTCTTGTTGTATTTGTTTCTGCAAGTATTACGTATAACAAAAAGGACTATCTTGGCTATATGCACGGCAGCACTCTTCAAGTCTTAAGTACTCAGCCCCGGGTCCTATGAGCAAAGGATATACGGGCAGGTATTCGCTATGTCCTGGACTGTTACGCTGTCTGAAGATTTCCTTCGAGTAGGACATAGGACTTACGGTACGCACCACCATAACTTGCCGCTCGAGAAATCGGCCTAGAGCTCTATTTCAAAATATCAAATTGGGTGGGTGGGCAGGGACGTCGGGAACTATTTTCTGGGGTGGGGTGGCGGAGATATTTTTGCTGGGAGGGCATACGGGGGGGGGTTGAAACTCACAGCTTAGTCATTTCGCTTTTTACAATACAATCTTGATTATTCATCTATTTCATTTTGTTTTCATAGCATTTTCGTAACAATTAAGATTCGTAGTTGTTTACGGAACCGACACGTAGGGCGCTAATAGCGCCTAGGCTATAACATACACAGATATAGGAATAACATAAACACACCAGCCCTTAATTGTTACGAAAATGTATGAAACAAAATGATTAATTGAATTAATCAAAGCTTTATTAAAGGAACATACTGTAGCCTATAGGCGATAACTGAGGAAACTAACAGCATTGCAGAAAATCAACAGAATAATACCAGCCTTTAAGCGAAATCAGGTCCTAATGCGAAACATTCAGAAAAATACGGTTTACTTTGGCTTCGTAAGGCTTTTAAAGCTGTTCGCAAAGTAGCCTTCCTCTCCGTTGTTTCTGGCTGATAAATTTCTTTAAGGGCAGTGGNGAGCTGCCATGCAGAAAGACAGTGACAAAAAGAATCCAGCAGCTTTATGACAATGAAAAGGAAGATAAAGAGAATTTATTGGAGAAAGCCGAGTGTGTTGCCCTGACTGGGGATCATTGGACCTCGGTAAGCAATTCAAATTACCTCTGTGTGACGGCACACTTTATTGACATCTTCTCACTGTTCTCAGGTCAAATATTTATATGTGATTAAAAATGCGATTAATTTCGATTAATTAATTACAAAACCTCTAATTAATTAGATTAATTTTTTTAATCGAGTCCCGGCCCTAGTTAAAACATGAAGCTATGTATATCTGAACACATTTTATGTTAAGCTTCCAGTTTATTTCACCAATTAACATTTATTTTCTTCTTATTGAACAACTGTTGTACAGGAAATCACATATTTGTATTGGTATATACAGTATAACCACTTCATGTTCAAGTCAAATTCACTGTCAATTCAGATTTAGTTCCATTGGGCAAAATCCAAACATGGACAAAACCAAACAGACAACAAAACTAACATTATTTGCAAATAAAGCTAACTTTCATCTTAACATCAAAAGTAGAATAAAGGGAGGGGGTTTTTTTCCTCCAGGATATATTTGTGACAGTCTTTTCAGGTTTTAGAAAGTGTGTTGGATCTCTGCAGCTCAGTAGAGTTTACAAGAACTATTATAAGACTGTCTAAGAGTGAGTGTCATTTTATCTTTAGTTTTATATTCCTTCATCTGCTGTCTTTACTATCAGAGATAACATTGCAGTAGTGTTATCTCACATGCAGTTAAAGAGGAAGAACTCCATCCTGGGAAAATATGTTTTCTTGCTCTAATTGCTTACTAGTTTACATTTTCTTCCAAAGATAGAACAGTTTTGTTTTTTCGCAATTGAGATTTCTGTATTTGTTTTGGGCTGTTTTGGAATTTTTGTTTGGAACATTCAATATTTACTTATAAATGAGCATTCGAAGTTAAAGTGTGGAAAAAACCCTCCTAAAAGGTATATAACAAGATAATTAGCAATATAACACTGAGTTATGGTTTGAATATGTGCGTAATCTTTAAAAAAATTAAAATAAAATTGCATTTGAGCACTTACAAAACGAAGTACTTTTGAAATGAACTCTACAGATTGGGAGCAGTATATATTGAAACAGTAAATATAAACATATAAATGTTGAGTTACTTTTCACAAACTCAAATACCAATCTGATCTGCTTCATCAGGACTGTGTGGATACTGTTTCAATCAAATTAGATGAAAACAACCAGAAACTGTCATCATGTTTAGATTTGAATCTTGCTAGATGGTAAATGAGCCCATAAAAACAGAAATGTCTCCGTAATGGTTTAACTTTTAAAGAAAATTGTGTTCTCATGTAAAACATGAATCATCATGTAAGACCTTTTTTCCGGTGCCTAAAAAAGCACAAGTAAAGATAGCAAAAGGCAAAAAGTAAATAAATAATTCAAGGAGAATTTCAACTAGAGTAAAAAATAAGTTACAATGCATAAGAGCAATCAAATATGTTATTCAATCATGGTTAATGCCACACAAACAGTACATATTAATGTATAATTTAGCAAATGTTTTCAGGTTGATCAGATTTAGCAAATGCTTGTGCCGAGACTAAAATATCAAGATGTTTGTAGCATATTTTATAATATGTGATCATTTGTTCCCCTGTGACGTGTGTGGATATGAAAAAATAAACAAATTGGATTTGGAAAAAGTGTTTCACTGTAGAAGGAGGGAGGAGCAGGAAGGGTTACTCTGATGGAATAACAGCAAAACATTTTATTTTGAAAGAACTGGAGCTCCTTGTTTTCCTGTGAGAAAATCAGAGCGTTGTTTGTTAGCGAGTGTTGTAATCGCATCGCAGAGATGTGTGGTTGAGTCTTTCCCTTGAGAAATGTTGTTGCTGTGAAGCTGTGTGGAGGAAAACTGTATTCATGTCTGTTTGGGACTCTAAAGGTGGAAGGGTTGACTTCAAACAAGACAGACTTTAGGAAAAATGACTAATTTGAGTGTTATGATCCCAGTCCTAATCCCAGTGAGGAAGAATGTTGTCAGGACCAGGACAGAGCAGACATTCATGCCAGTATAACTGCAGGAACACTGGTGTACTCAGCATCATGTTTTTCCAATGAAGAGATGTAACTTTATATAGAGCTTCCATGTGTTCAGTGTGTAGAAAGAGATTTTGGTTTGCACTTCTGGATATTTCATTGTTTAATTCTGCTTCACCAAGTGATTGATTTTGGATTTGATTCTGAAATCAGACCTCTGAGACAAGCCAAATTTAACTTAAATCTAAGCCTGTAGAAAATTATGATATTTTAGATGACATCGCTATGATTGATTCTATATGTCACAATACTACCTGATAATCTACTAATAATAATATATAATATAATTAACTTGGATTTCTGCTAATTTCCATTATTTTCTTTCCAGATAAAATATGATAAGGTGGATTGTGATGCTGTCTGTGAGTCTGCATGTCATCTCGGCATCATTTGATTACATTTATGAAGAGCACTCATTTATGGGTAAGAACGCATATTCATAAAGGGCATCTAATAATTTCATTCATTTATAAGAGTTTTCTTGCAAAGGATAAATTGTGGTAGAAACGTCCTATTTTAAATTCAGTGTACTGTCATCTTCTCATCAATGCTGATGATACTACCATGTCTAACTTTTGGAGTGCATTCACCAGAAAGTCTTTCTGATCTCTTCCACAGACCCAGAGGATGTGCTGAGCGTGAGCATTCCTCTGGAGGAGCCACAGCGTCCTCTACTGGGAGCAACGTTGGTGCTACCGTGTTACTTTGAGGTGTGTAATCTAACCAGTATGGTTTGGTTTCCACTTTTGGTTTGGTTTCTCAGATTGTGAACAAAGCCACCATTCACACAATCTAAATATTCACTGCACAATATAAAGGATATTTTCTTGGAAACACCTAATCAAATTAGGACATGACATGTAAACGGGGTTACTTATTGCCCTAATGATCCCTGGGGCGGGATAGAAACTCCCTCCAGAGGGGACTTTGGGATATTAGCCTATGCACAACATTTTCATACACAAATACCTAGGAGAGGGAAAACCCCAAAATGTTTAATAGGGTCTTTTTAACTCTACAGCACAGACATTTCTCAGGAGTTGGTGTAAACCAAAACCAGAGTAGAAAGAAGAATAGACTTCAATTCAAAAAATCAACAAGAACACAACTCGAAATTCAAAGCCAATGTTGTCTGCTCGATGTGTAAATATGTCAAATGTTCTTGGATTAGCTTGTTTGCAATAAGTAAGAGAGGTTATACTCGTGTACTGAGAATGGACTGAAATTGGCGGTGAATAGGGTTTTTGTTTTTTCACGTTAGGACCACACTGTCCCAGACCCAGGAGCTCCCTCCATCGCTCCGCTCGCTCATCGAATCAAATGGAGCCACGTCACTAAAGAAAAAGTCACGACTATCTTAGTGGCCTTGGAAGGACAGGTGCTTATCAGTGAGAGCTACCTGGACAGAGTTCATCTGGTGGGCTACCCCATGACTTCTACAGATGCTAGCATCAAGATATCTGAGCTGCGGACCAGTGACACAGGAGTCTACCGCTGTGAGGTTCAGCATGGCATCGAGGACAACCACGACATCGTCCATGTGCAGGTTCAAGGTATGAAAATAAGCAGCCAGAGGAAAGAAATCCTATTATCCATCAAAAAATGTTTTCCTCCGATTGGTTGCCAAATATTTGTAGATGTGATCTATAAAGTGTCATTACTCACTGCGAAGAGACCACATCTAGAGGACAAGTAAACACATCTTCTCAAGTGGCGGTGAAAACTGTGTTGCCATTACTCCTTCAAGTGATGGGGGGTTGTTCAGCTTTTCGAAGGATTTCTGCATTATGTCAAGTTTTGTTGTATCGATCATCAAGTATTTAATGTTTGGCTAAAATCAAGTCCTATTTTTACTCTCTAGGTATGGTGTTCCACTACCGAGCCATCATTGGCCGCTACAGTTTAACTTTTGAAAAGGCTAAGGCAGTTTGCATGCAGAACAGTGCGGTCATGGCTTCACCTGAACAGCTTCAAGCAGCCTACGATGATGGCTTCCACCAGTGTGACGCTGGCTGGCTCTCCGACCAGACCGCCAGGTTGGTTTATCAAACCATCTATGAGGCACCTGTTCTGCCCTGGTTCTCTAAGACCCCAACCATACAAAACGTATCTCCATTTAATTAAAGGTACCCGATCCGAGATCCTCGTGTGAACTGCTATGGCGACAAAGAGGAGCTGCCTGGGGTCAGGACATACGGAGTGAGAGACCTCAATAAGACTTATGATGTCTACTGCTTCACTGAGAAGATGACAGGTATGCTGCGATGAACACTGCTATTTTGCTGATTGTAATTGATTCTGTGCATTTGCAGGTTTGGGTAATTTAAACTCCTATTCGACTGTTATTGACCTCTCTTATCACACACAGGGAGAGTTTTCTACACTGCTGCCGCAGAAAAGTTCAACTTCTCTGAGGCTGAGTTTGCATGCTCCAGTCAGGGAGCTCAGTTGGCCACTACTGGTCAGCTGTACCTGGCCTGGCAGGGTGGGATGGATGTCTGTAATGCCGGCTGGCTGGCAGACAGGAGCGTCCGCTACCCTATTAACATCCGTCGGCCGCAGTGTGGAGGGGGTCTGTTGGGGGTGCGAACTGTGCACCTCTACACCAACCAGACAGGATACCCACTTCCCGAGTCTCGCTACGATGCGTTCTGCTATACAGGTAAGCTATCATCTTAAGAAAGAATGACACCAAGAGCACTGTTCTGCTCAATATCAGTTATACGTAATCTACTTAAATATCCTCATGCCTAGAGATTGAACTTTGATAGTAAAAGGTTATACTTTCCGATTAACAAAAAAACAAAACTGTGCTCTTTGAATGAACTCTCAGCAGTAACAAGGAGTCTGCAGGCAGACTTAATTCCCGCTTATTAAAGTTAAGCATAAACAGTTTTAGGTTGGCGGAGAAAGCTGGTGAACTTTTTATTAATTAAAGAGACTTGACCCTTTAAGAGATAATTAGATAACCATGGAAAAAAACACAACTTATGACCAAACATAGCGACATCCACAGCAAAGATGTCTTACTACTCCCTTCTCTATCACCTTCAGAGTCCACTGATGAGGAAGGTTCAGGCATCATAGAAGAAGGAAGTGGTTTGCTGAGTGTTACTACGGTGACACTGAGCCCAGAGGTGTTCTTCAGGAGGACAACCACAGAGAGTGAGGCGGTTGGAGAGGTGGAGACTCAGCAGCCTACCCAAGTGGACTTCACAGAGAGCCCTATCCAGCTGCCGCTACCTCAGCCACCAAACGTCACTGAGTTGGTGGTTGACCTGATAGAGCCGGCCACCGCCCGACCCGACACACGTAGGGAACCCGGAAAAGGCTTTGTGATGCCTCCTACTGGTCAGTGATATAACTGTTAATGCATGGTTGGACGACTGTAGCATCATATAGAAAGTCCATTTGGTGTCCCTTATGAGGATGTCCCTTGTTTTTCGGTGCAGGTGTGGTGTTCCATTATCGTTCAGGCTCCAGCCGCTATGCTTTCACCTTCGTCGAGGCCCAGCTGGCCTGCCAAAGTGTTGGAGCCTCCATAGCCACCCCAAAGCAGCTGCAGGCAGCATACAAGGCTGGATATCACCAGTGTGATGCTGGATGGTTACTGGACCAGACTGTAAGGTAAAAACAAAATGTATTTTCAGAGCAGGTAGAGAGATTCTTGTCCCAATAAAAAATTCACCAATTGTTTTGTTTTTTTAGGTATCCCATTGTTTTCCCTCGAGAAAAGTGTGATGGAGATCTAGGGGAACTACCTGGAGTTCGGTCATATGGTTTAAGGCCAGGAGACGAGAGATATGATGTGTACTGTTACATTGATGGTATCAAGGGTAAGAAAACTTATCGCAAAGCCCAGAGACTTATTTGTTTTCTATCTTGTTCACCATATTGACATTCCTGCTCCACAGGGGAGGTTTTCCATGTGGGTTCCGCTGAGGGTCTCACCTATGATGAAGCTTCTTCTAGCTGTCAAGAGCAGAACGCAGTACTAGCCTCCCCTGGAGAGCTGTACGCAGCCTGGAAAATGGGTTTTGACAAGGCTGGCTGGCTAGTGGATCGCAGCGTTCGTTATCCAATCAACAAACCCCGTAATGGGTGTGGGGGTGGGAAACCAGGAATACACACTGTTCACGGTCACCCCGACCAGATAGGCTCCCCTGAACTTGATGCCAGATTTGATGCATACTGCTTTAGAGGTAAACACTTGACTGTTATCAAACAAGCTCATTCTGGATTGTCATTTTCCTCATCACTCATTGAGCATTATCTTTTTGTTTAATTCTTACAGCGGATTTTCTACTGATTGCAAATGAAACTGGACTTAACATCACAGATATCAAAGCAGCCCTCCTTAACCTAACATCAATTACTGATTTGTTGAAACCTGGTAAGCCATAATTTAAAATAACAAATAACTTTCAAATGTCTTTATTTCCAATGGACCTAACTTGTTCTTTCTATACCATTTTAGCTGTTCCTTCCATTGTTGCTCCTATTCCTGTGGAGACTTCGGGCTCTGGCTCCGGCTCTGCAGAATTTGGCTCGGGGTCTGCCGTTAATGGTGCCTCTGGTGGTCACTCAGGAGATCTGTTTGGATCTGGTGACCTGTCTGGTTCCGGTGATCATGTTACCTCTGGAGAATCGTCTGGTTCTGGAGCATTTTCTGGCTTTGGACGTTTGTCTGGTTCTGGAGACCTTTCTGGTTCTGGACACTTATCTGGATCTGGTCATTTGTCTGGGTCTGGAGACCTATCCGTTTCTGGAGACCTATCCAGTTCTGGAGACCTATCTGTTTCTGGAGACCTATCCGGTTCTGAAGACCTATCCGGCTCTGGAAATCTATCCGGTTCTGGAGACCTATCCGGTTCTGGAGACCTATCTGGTTCTGAAGACCTATCCGGCTCTGGAAACCTATCCGGTTCTGGAGACCTATCCGGTTCTGGAAACCTATCCGGTTCTGGAGACCTATCTGTTTCTGGAGACCTATCCGGTTCAGAAGACCTATCCGGTTCTGGAAACCTATCTGTTTCTGGGGACCTATCCGGTTCTGGAAACCTATCCAGTTCTGGAGACATATCCAGTTCTGGAGACCTATCCGGTTCTGGACAACTATCTGGCAGTGCCAAGCTGCCAAGTGGGGCATCAGGTTTCAACAGTGCAGATGCTTCTGGGTCAGCTCTCAGTGGTGAAGGATCCGGCATCACTGTAGTTTTTTCGGGAATGGACAGCATTGTATCTGGAGAGGGCTCAGCTTCAGGAGGACTCCAAGAAGCTGGAGAAGGAAGCAGAGGGATCTTTATATTCCCTTCATCTGAATCAGGGTCTGGAATGCTCAGTGGTAGCGGGGATTTGTCTGAATCTGGTTTTAGCTCTACGGAGAGTGACTCATCCATAGACAGCTCGGGGGAAAGTGGACAGTTTTCTGGCATGTTCTCCGGTTTCATCACACGCCAGGACTTTTCTGGGTTTAGTGGTTTCCCATCGGGATTCTCTTCAGGAAGTGCTAGTGGACACTTGGGAGAGCTTTCGGGAAGTGGAGACTCACAGATCTTACTAATAGATGGACAATTTATCGATGCGTCTATCTCTACTACCAACAAGGAGTATGAGCTTGGTGGAGGCCTACTGGCATTCAGTGGCTCTGGAGACATCTCAGGGTCTGGGATTATCAGTGGGGATCTCAGTGGCTCGGCCTCTGGAAGTGGCTCTGGGTTCTTCTCCTCAGGCGTGACCTTTATTGGGTCAGGGTTCACCGACCTAACAGTGTCATCCTCTGGAGAGCAGGAAGCCTCTGGTTTATTAGTGTACAGCTCTGGACAGGGAAGTGGTGGACATTTGTCTGGATTTGGAAGCTCAAGTCTTATCTCGGGTTCTGGATCGGGAATGTCTGGATCTGAGTCCTCAACGAGCGGAGAAGAAAGCAGTGTTACATTTTTAAGTGGGGATTTTACGTCAGAGGTATCCGGAGACACTACACTGTCTATGGAGCTTGGAGACGGATCAGTGGAGTACAGTGGAGAAGGAAGCAGTAGCAGCAGTGGTTTGTCCTCTGGCACTGGAGACAACCACTTATCCACAGCCAGTGGCTCTTCTTCAGGATCTTCCTCTGGGGATCTGCCGACGGTGATGCCACCCTCACCATCCAGTAACTGGGCACTGACTGAGAGCACCATGGGGCCAGAGGAAGTCCATGGTCTGGTGGAACCAACTCAGATCCCTGTTGACGTCTATGGAACTCCATACTCTGTACTCGCCCCCGCAGGACTGGCTGCCCCTCCTACCGCAACTTCACCAACCTCTGTGCAGACACCAGGCTTTGTGAAAGGAACTGATTCACTGGAGGGTAGGTCAACAGTTTTCAACAGTGTCATTCTGGGAAATGGAGGGACAGAGTATATGTAGCTAGGCTTTAATGGCCCTTTCGGAATGATTATTATGGGTTGTGTTTTTTTTTTGGATAATGTCTGTTTGACTAAAAGGCTTTCTGTCCAATGGACAGTCACCCATTGACAGCCCAATGTTCAATTATCACAATATAGCGTACGTTACAGCCCTTTGAGCATTGGGCTGGAGGTTTTAAACCTGCTTTTACAGAAATCTACAATGTCTGTTTAGACTTCTTAGTACCGTGCAAGGGCAATATAACTTCATTAGCTTTAACAAGATGGACATCTGATCAATTACAGGTTGACTCGTCATTTTATGTTCAGTGTTCTGTTTTTGGCAAATTTGAGATCTCATCTCATCAACACACCAATAAAATGAAAACGTACAGTACTGAATTAAAACACAAACATATTGTATCTTGTGAATAATTTTTTTGTAAATGACAGCCCTATTGCAATATGCCTGTTAAGTATATGCATCCTAGAGCGTAAGAGCATCCTAGAGCGTAAGAGCATCCTAGAGCGTAGAAATAAACAGAAACTAATTTATAATAAAATGGATTTGAATGAACATTAGAGTGAGGGTGCATTTAAATCGCTAATGCTGCGGCATATGCAAAATTGAGGGCAACTGCTACATCAGATCTGATGAAACACTAATGCATCTTTCTTTTGAAAGAAGCACATGTCATTAAATAAATGGACCTGTTTTCTAGGTTTTAACCCATGTGAACCCAACCCCTGTGGTGCTTCTTTATGCATAGTAGAGGATAGGGTTGCTGTCTGCCATGGTAAGTCCCACAATGTTTGCGACTGCAATTTTCTTCTCTTCTCCTTTCTTTCTTTGAAAAATACAAGATGATGTTAGGTTTTAAAATACTTTTCCAGTTGCATTTCTCTGTATCTACATGTATGTTGTTCAGAACTTTGCATGTCTTATATTATTGGTCTGCATTCTGTTTATTAATCAATACTTTCAGATATATTCAACTGGTGGGATTATGTTGACTGTATATGTATTACTAGACTCAACTAAATATTTTCTTTCCCTCCCTGCTGTTCTGTTCTTATGTATTGCATCACATTTTTACTTTAATGTTTTGTGTTTCTTTGATTTCTTGTTTGTATATTGTGTCTGTGTCGTGCTATGTGTCTCTGTGTTTGTGTGGCAGTTTGAATGTTTGGGTCCTTGTCAAATGTTCATCAGCTCTGCATCTGAGGTTGTACAGCCTCTGTTTCACTCGTTGTAATCACAGTCTTCAGCCTCTATGTTGTTTTTGGTTTGCTGTGCCAGTGCGCCGCCTCCACTCTGCTGTATGCATGCTAAACCCGGGGCAACATATGTGCTTTCTGGCACCATATGGGTGATCTCATCCTGTTGGAATTTGAATACTATACTTCTGCTGCAACTAACTACAGATTCAAACATAAACTTACTGCAGATATAATAATTATAATGTATTCTCTTGGAAGAGATAAAAACATATTTGGGATATATTTCAGCATGTTTCATCATTTGGTAACCTGAAAATAGGATTTATCAAAAACAGAGGAACATGGATTATAATTTTGTTTGCAGTAAGTAGTTTGCATCAGAGGTTGCAGCTGCCTACAGTATTGTTCAATAACTTGTCAGTCCTGAGGTGTGATATTCCTTTTATCACTGCTTTTACTCCCTTACCTTGCTGGGCAACTTCCCATCCCCACCCTACGCTTAAACAGTAGTTTCACCCGCCCCCTTTTTTGCAGAGGTAGATGTGTGCCATCCCAACCCTTGTGCCAATGGAGCCACCTGTGTGGAGAGTGCAGAATCTTACAAATGCTTATGCCTGCCAAGCTACGGAGGGGAAAGATGTGAGATCGGTATGAGATCCGCTTCTGCTTATAACTAAACTAACAACAGCCCCTCAAAAACAACTGAAGAAAGAGAGATACTAATCATCACCAGCATCATTACTGGCTGGGGCTCTATGAGGAGTCCTGGTGTCCAGAAGTCGAAGATGCCAACCTGCTGCAATGTCCTAAATTTGCCAGGAGACAGTGTTTTCTAAAGGGCAAAAAGCTATAAAAGAAACTAAAGGGTTGGTTCATCCAAATCACAAAAAACCTGAGAAGCGTCTACTAATGCAGTATTAGTTACTGAACAATTGAGTCTTTGGGAAACCATTTTCTTGATTGTCATGCAGTAGCTACACACCTTTAAAGGAATGGCAGGTCTGTCAAGTTTGTCATCATGTCAATTTGCAAAAAATATAAACATGTGGTTCTAGTAAGAGCTAAACTTGAAATGGATTGTAGTGTTAATTCATTTAAAAAAATTAAAAAATCAGGTTTAAAAAATTGATTGTTTGTCGAAAGAAAGAGGCTAACGATAGCATGTCTGGCTAACTAGTGCTAACGTCTACAGTAGTATCCAAGCATTACATCCAGTGGCGGAATGGCCATCGGGACGTTCGGGAGGAATGTACCACTTGGCCCACTCCGATCGGGCCACTAGGTCCACCGTTTCCCCGCAGCGAGGTTTATCCATTAAATCTAAAATAGTCCCAGAGTCCACTGTAACAGACAAGCATGACATCTTTAAATAATGACATTTTGAGATGCAGATCTGCCTTCATTATCAAAAGAAATGTCGAAAAATTACCAAGTTTGAATGAAGAGAGACAATTACTTTTTAAAACCCAACTGCATGATGTATTTTATTAAAGAATGTCCTACCCACCATAAAACATTATACATGCTGTAAAACTGTAACAGGGATAATTTATTTGATATAAAATACTCCCTATCAAAACTGCTGTCAAGGTGTTCGGACAAAAGGTGGAAATATATCTTGTAATTTGGTTGAACTGATCCTTTAAGTAATTACGGCAAGAGAATGAATGAAGCCTTTGAATGCTAATGTAATAATAAAAACTCACTCCTGCTTTACTGTTGGGCAGGGCTCCGCTTATGAATAAGTTTCCATTCTGCATTGAGACGTTTGTTCTGTCAGAATGGAAAACGCTGCCCATCGTCAGACTTGCACTGGAAGCCAAAAGAAACTGAGGACATCATAATGGGAAAATATGCTTCTCACTGAACACAATTTCTGAATATGTATAATTGAAACACTACATGGGTTATGAAAAATATCAAGCACTTCATCAGCTGCTCCAATACTAATACCGCTTAGATAGCAGAAATAATGATAAGAATACATAAGAGCTTCTCATCATCTGATGCTGTGCTTTAGTTTTAAAACCCATTTGTGGATGTTAGTCTCGGCGGCCTACAAATTGAAAACATGTACTAAACTATACTGAATATTGAAATGAATATGCCATACATTAAATGAATGATGACTCTTGCGGCTGCAGATGAGCAGCAGTGTGAAGACCGTTGGACTAAGTTTCAGGGGAACTGCTACCGACACTTCTCTGACAGAAAGTTATGGCTGGATGCAGAGCAGCAGTGCAGGGACATGAACGCCCACCTGGCCAGCATCATCACCCCAGAGGAGCAGGACTTTGTCAACTGTGAGTGCACAATGTGCTGTGGTTTGTTTGTGTTCACAGAGATGTAGACAATTTAAAACCAAGATCTCAATATACTTTTTTCTCCCGCAGCAAACGGACAGGACTACCAGTGGATCGGGCTGAATGACAAGACCGTAGTGAATGACTTCCGCTGGACGGATGGCACTCCACTGGTGAGTGAGGACTAGATATAGTCAGAGCCAAATATAGTATAGTTTGGTGTTTAACCCCTTAAATGAAAGTCTACTTGTGACCTCTACTCTACATGACTCTACTTTGGTAGGAAATTCAATCAAAACAGCTAAAAAGAGACGTAACATGACCATAAATGGATGCAAAACAACTACAGACAAGCAAAACAACTACAATAAGAAGTAAAACAACAAACATGCAAAACAACCAAGAAAGACAAGCTAACAACATTTTGTGTATCTTTAACATCTTGAAAATGGTGGTTCATAGTAATGTTTCAGCCTGAGCCTCTTGTCTACATTTCTTTCACAAAGGGCCCATTGTTCTTAATAATATGTCTCTGCTTCAATGACTTAAATATGTTAAATTATCCAGTAATTATTTTTAATTTGCTTTACTTTCTTGTTAATTAAATCATATTCCTTATATACGTATTATTATTTATGCATTAATCCAACCTTAGAGTCTACATTTGAATTTCTGTTTGCTTCTATATTGACTTGCATTTGACTGTGTATTAGTTTATTAGAGACGTGCGTTTAAAATGAACAAAGCACTTGTGATAACATTTCTGAGCATTTTAATGCAAATTCACACACTTCATCATCAGGTCTGAAATAGAAACAACAGCTGCACCACTCCACCCACCTCACCTCAAGGTTTATCTGAAGGCACAAAATTACCAAACCAGTGCAAGCACAAAAACTAATTACTAATGTGTTCGGATATAACTCGGCACTGTTATTAAAAAATGTTGCTGTGATGGTGGAAGCCTGTTGCTTCAGGACCAGTGGGATGATCTACAAACTGTTTGTATCACCATGAGCCAGGTTTTCCTTTGCTGCTGGCAACCTTGTATTTTTTTGCTGTAGCCCTCTGTATCAGAACACCTGTTTCCTCATCGAAATGAATTATAGATGATGCGTTGTAGCACACAGTGTTACTGCGCCTTAAGGATAGAGGATCATGGAGAAGGAGAGAGATGCAACAATAGGGAAGAAGGGAAAGTCATGCACATATTTGGGACATTTTCTCTCTAAAGGCGTTGAAGTAGATTGGACATGTGGAACGTGAGAGAACAATGAAAAACAAGATCATATCCTGCTTACGTACAGAGTACAGTACAGAATATTTTTTCAAATTAAACGTTGTGGTCCTTCTTACCTATTCTCTGTGTCCGAGTTCAACTTGTAGTAATGGTTTCCTTCTCTTCTTAAGCAATACGAGAATTGGAAGCTGAACCAACCTGATAATTACTTCAACTCAGGAGAAGACTGTGTGGTGATGATCTGGCATCAGAACGGCCAGTGGAATGACGTGCCGTGCAACTACCGCCTGCCGTTCACCTGCAAGAAAGGCCCGGGTATGTTGGTTAGAGAAAAAAATAACATCTTTAATGAAGTTTTTTAAGCTGTTTTACTTTATTTTGTGCCATCAATAAATCAATCAATCAATGTTTATTTATAGCCCAATATCACAAATGTTACATTTGTCTCAGTGGACTTCACAGTTTGTACAGAATATCAGTGACAATACGACACCCTCTGTCCTTAGACCCTCACATCATACAAGGAAACACTTCCAAAGAAACCCCACAGTTTAACGGGGAAAATGGGAGAAACCTGCCCATATGCATTCATTTCATCTTTGTATAGAGTTTATTTGGTAAATTTGGTGGCATACTCTGTTTATCAAAGCGTGTTAGTTAGTTATCAAAGCGTGTTAGTTGAAAAAAATCCTTCTGGAAATGTGAGGTAAAACTAAAGAAAAAAGCTAAAAAGGCTAAAGAAGTCCCAGAGCTCAAGAGTTGGTAATTCTCCATCATTTCAGCAGAGGTATGAGGGAACTCCTTCACACAGAGCACACAGAGTGGTGCAGGAATGAAAAACGTACAATTACTTGGCATTTAACAACTTCCTGTTCCCTAAATCTATAAGTTTTTTTTAACTTGTTCTTGTGTACCTGCCTGAAATAAGGTCTGTGGTTAACACAAGCTAAAGGTACATTTTATTTTGTTATTGGACCTAAAAGATAAAATACCCCACTTGTAAATGTCCAAAGCTTTATATGGCATAAAAACATAAAAAGACAGTTGCGAAAAAGTGACAAAATTAGTCAACTATACTACTATCATCACGCTGAACATTAGCCGCTTTTAGCTTAAGGTTGCTGATGTGAAGTTATGCGAGACTGATATACTTCGCTTATAGCCTAACGTCGGCTTTAATTCTTGCATTTGCAGTTACGCTTCAAAATCAAAAAGTGTTGTCAATATGTAAAGACTATGCTTCTGAACAAAACGTTTAAGTATCATAAATGTGTGTTATCTTATTTTGCGTTATATTCGTAAATCAGATGGCAAAAACCCATTGGATTTTGTTAAGCCCCAAGCCTGTTTTTCAGGTTTCAGGCTCGAAAATGACATGCCCAGAACAAATGACTATATCTCCACTTCTAAAAGGGGTAAATTAATAATTTATTTTCTCAAAGCAATGCTACACCTGTGAGTTGGATGAAGAAACGTCAGAATCAATATAAATGTTTTAATTTGAAAGTAAATTCAGATTGAACATAGTAAAACAAATTAAGTTATAGTTTCCGTCCACAAAAAAAACATTACTTATAGTGAAAAACACCGTTGAATGATGGGATAGTAGACTAAAAGCTTTAGGAATCCAAACTATAATAAGTACCCTGTATCAAGATTGATGCAAAACAAGTGAAATTTGACCTTATAAGAAAGGTTTAGAAAAAAACAAAACACTTCTGGGGTCACTTGGGTGTATTTGCCATAACTCTGGAACCCATCGGTAAACCGGAAGCTGGGTTACAGCTCTCATACACTCTATATGAAAACTACTCTTATTGACAAAATGTTATGATGGATTATCAGTAATCATTTCAAAGTGACCCAGAGACATTGGATTAACCTTCAGCAGCGTTTATATGCGTTTTAATGCCATTGAACACAACTTTTGATCAGAAAACAGCAAATGTAAAACGTATTTGCCGTTTTGGCTCCGTAAAGTGAAGTTGTGTGTTTTCTTATCTTGCTCGCTGCCGCGAAGGTCGCACAGTGATGATACAGTGATGAACTTATACCATTGGGAATCTGTGGACATTCTCAGCTTTCATATGATATCTTGCTTGTGCAGATGCTTTCGCTAGGCAATAAAGAGGGGCGCTTAGAGTTCGTGTTTTGTTGGTAATAATTGCTTCATGTCGTCAGTTAGCTGGAGTTTCTTGCCCGTTAAGTGGGTATGACACATTTAATAGCTTCGTTAAAAGTTAAGAAGGCCCTAAGACACAGTTTGTGAAATATTGTCGGTTGTTTTGCCCCCGAGGGAATCGGTGGTTTAACAGATTTTTAAGGCGGGAGCTCACTGTGGTTGCTTTATGCCCAAGGTTCTGCCTACAATTACTAGATTGTCGTATTGATTGATTGGTCCCTGATTACACAGTATTGCCCTACTATCTGAAAAAACTATTATACTGAAAATACAAGAATACATCGCACAGGGTGGCACCGTTCCTCTCACATCTTTCCCTCGAGTATCCTGTGGCGCCCCGCTGAGGTGGAGAATTCCCATATGTTTGGTAAAAGAGGGAAGATACCTGTCAAGCTCATCATCCGCTATCAGTGCAACCCCAGGGTTTTTAACAGCGCCACCGCTCCGGTGGTCACGATGTAAGCGCAAGACGGTCAGTGGAGGAAGCCCCAAAGTGGATGTTACTGTGGTGAGTTGCAGTCTGTGTTGATTCCCCCTATTGTTCACCCTTGGACTACAATGTGGAACCGTCTCCACAGGTAACCGCAACGTGTTGATACTGTGAACTCACTCTTGTTGTTTTTCTCCTTCGCACACAGTTAAAGCGAGCCAGAAAACGAAACAACAGCCGACACCAACAGGATGGGCAGCTGTGGCAAGGCTTCCACAGAAAAAGAAAAAGGAGGACTTCCTTATTTAAGAAAAAACGTTTGCAGCTACAAATCCATTTTTATTTATGAAGATCTAAAGGGCTCATACATACGATTGGAAGGCTCACATCATTTTTTGATCCCCTGTCCCCCTCATAAATATGTTAATTATGATATAAATTTTGATTGCTACCTGAGTTTATTTGCATTGTGGTTCGTGATTTAGTTTTGTTTAGTGAATCTATTGCATACCACAGTTAGAGATTGTTGGTCTAAATCATTACAGAGAACTGTTACCATTCATTATTTAGGAATGTTTTCGCAGGAGTTTTATTTTGGTTCCCAGAAATGTTTTCTGAAAGGTGATACACGTTCTCTAAAAAACAATCCTTAAAATGTTTGTCCTGATAACCTTTTAAGACCTGTTTTTCATAAGCTTCTTAAACGATGTTTTGATACATGTGTTAGACATGATCCACTACACACAACTATTACTATAAAAACATTTTCAGCTGGAAGTCTTTATTTTGGTTCCAGAATGTTCTTCTGAAAAGGTAGGAGAACGTTCTCCTAAAAACATTCTAAAAAATGTTTTGTGATGACATTCTTCAAATGTTTTGATAACTTGTTCGAACATTATGCCCCTACTATTCTTAAAATGTTTTCAGCTGCAGTGTCTTTGTTGTTCCCAGAAGTTCTTCTGAAAGGTAGATTACTTCTCTAAAAACATCTTAAATGCTTGGAATAACCTTTTATAAAGTTTTTTGATAAAATTGTTAGAACACATTCATGCCCTAAACTATTCTTAAAACACTTTCAGCTGCAAGTTAGATTCGTTTATGTTGCCAGAATGTATTCTTTTAGAGTAGGATAACGTGCTTTATCGTTCTGATTCTCAGCGCTAGCACAAGTCACTGTCGGTGTCCTCATGTATTGGAGGGGACCCAGAAACAAGACTAGGAATCAGCTGGTGGAGCGTAACATTTTGTTTTTAGAAAGGGGACGCTGGGAGTGGAAGGTTGCGTTATGGCAGCAAGTGGGAAACAGAGCAGACCAGCAGTGCAGGGGGGAGTAACCACACGAGAAACAAACACATTACAAACTAAAACAGGGGTCTCAGGGACGGGCAGTGACAGCGGAAACCGTTCTTACAAAAACAAATCGGTCTCCAAATCTATAAGGGTGGCATAACAATTTTCCAGGGCTGCGTTCAAGAGCCTAGAGCCTGATAAAGCATAAAACACATTCACACCACAGCGGAGCGACAAACAACCGGTTCTTACCAAGCGCCAAAATTTCGGTTTAGAAGCAAGACAACACAAACAGGAGGCGGGGCAGGGGCGGGATCAACCTGAGTAACAGTTTATGGCGAGTATAGGCAAATAAAAGGTTGTAACAGCGTATGCTGAGCAAAATGATAGAACG